>NC_048218.1:45483422-45639045 GCF_002007445.2 Ailuropoda melanoleuca | reverse complement strand
CTACCCTATGATCCAGCCATAGCACTACTGGGTGTTTACCCCAAAGATACAGACGTAGTGAAGAGAAGGGCCATATGCACGCGAATTTCATAGCAGCATTGTCCACAATAGCTAAATCGTGGAAGGAGCCGAGATGCCCTTCAACAGATGACTGGATTAAGAAGCTGTGGTCCATATATACAATGGAATATTACTCAGCTATCAGAAAGAACGAATTCTCAACATTTGCTGCAACATGGACGGCACTGGAAGAGATAATGCTAAGTGAAATAAGTCAAGCAGAGAAACACAACTATCATATGATTTCTCTCATCTATGGAACATAAGAACTAGGATGATCGATAGGGGAAGATAGGGATAAAGAAAAGGGGGGTAATCAGAAGGGGGAATGAAACATGAGAGACTATGGACTATGAGAAACAAACTGAGGACTTCAGGGGGAGGGGGTTGGGGGAATGGGATAGGCTGGTGATGGGTAGTAAGGAGGGCACGTATTGCATGGTGCACTGGGTGTTACACGCAACTAATGAAGCATCGAACTATGCATCGGAATTCGGGGATGTACTGTATGGTGACTAACATAATATAATAAAAAAATCATTAAAAAATAAATAAACAAATAAATAAAATATAATTAAGTATCCAAAAAAAAAAGAAATCTCTTCTGCTAAATACCCAATTTCATGACTCATAAGTTCTACCTTCTATAAGACACTAGGACACAATTCAGCCAAGTTCTTTAGCACTTTATAAGAAAAATCACTTTCCTCCAGTTTCCAATAGTCTGTTCCTCATTTCCTCTGAGGCCTCACTGAAATAGCCTTTAACATCCATATTTTTACCAACATTCTGTTCATGTTTATGTATTTCTGTAAAAATGAAAACTTCATCTCGATCTCTCATTTTTTCTTTCTAAGCCCTCAACAGAATTGTCTTTAACATCCTTATGTCTACCAACAGTTCCTTCACAGAAATCTCAGCTTTTTGTAGCACACAACTCAAAACTCTTTCAGCCTCTGCCTATCACAATTCCAAAACCACTTCCACTGTTTTAGGTATCTCTTGTAGCAGCTACTCCCCTCCTAGTACCAAAATCTGTATTACATGGCATGCTCCAGAGAAACAGAACCAGAAACTACTGGATATACATATTTGTAAGATTTACTATAAGGAATGGACTCATGCAAATATGGAGGCTGAGAAGTCCCAAGATCTGTGGTTGAGAAAGACTCGAGAGCTGATGCTACAAATTCCAGTCTGAAAGCTGGCAAGCTCAAGCAAGACCCAAGAGCCAATGTTTCAGTTCACTTCCAAAGGCAGGAAAAAACCAATGTCCCATCTCAAGGTAGTCAAGCAGTGGAACCTCCCTCTTACTGAGGGAAAGTCAGCCTCTTTATTCTTTTCTAGCCTCCAACTGATTAGGGCCACTCACAATAGGAAGCGCCATCTGCTTAACTCAGTCTATTGATTCAAATGTTAATCTCATCCAAAAAACAGCCTCACAGACACACCCAGAATAATGTGTGACCAACTATCTGGACACCTCATGGCCTAGTCAACACATAAAATTAACCATTACATGGACCATCTTCTGGGCTCTGGGAGTACAAGACATCTTGAACAAAGTTTCTGTCTTCACAGAGTTTATGTCCTGTCATGGGTCACATAAATAATTTTAAACACTGGTAAGTGTTATGAATGTGGACCAAGAAAATCGAAGAAGTGTATAAGAGGAGGGGATGGACAGACATTTAACCTCATAGGAAGTGGAGAGGTTCTAAAAGTTTTTGAGCTCAAGAATGAAATTGGGATTGTGCTTTGGGAAGACTAATCTAGTATCTAAGTGCAGAGTGACACACAGAAGAGGTACTGGAAGCTGGGAAGCTGATAACAGCATTCAGAAAGGAAAAGAAAATAGAGAAAAGAAAAAAGAAGGGAAGAAACAACTATTTATTCAGCATCTGTTATTTGTCAGACACACTTTTAAGTGTTTTCATGTATTTGAACCAGGAGGTAGCAGGGGGCATAAAAGGAAAAAAAAAATATAAGGTATTACAAGAGAATCAATAAGCCTTCACAGCAGATTTTGTTTACATATATTTATATTGGTATATTCACTTGTGCTAGGTAGGTAGAGTTGGAAAAGAGGGTCCAAAAAGCCTAAGCTTTCAAATATGGATAACCAGTAAGTTAACAGTGGTATTGTGAGAAAAAGGGGATTTTACAAATGGAAGGAGTGAAGAGGAAAGATGATGAGTTATATTCTTTAAAATAAGGCATACAGGCAAAGCTGCTCAGAAAATAGTAGAAAATTATAAAGCTAGAGGTGAACAGGTCATACCGATAAATATTTAGATATTGATGATCTTCAGAGAAATGGTACCTGAAGCAATGAGACACACTTTGGTTACTAATGGAGAGACCGCAGACAAAGAAGAAGACAAATTCCTGTGGATTCCTATACTTGAGGAAGATCTGGAGCTGTGCTATCCATATGGCAATCATTAGTCACCATTTAAGTCTATTTAAATGAAAATGAAAAATTTAGTCACACTAGCTATATCTCCAAATGCCCAATAGCTACATGTGGCTATTGGACATCAATAGATACAAATCATGCTGGATGTCATGGATATAAAACACTTCCAACATCACAGAAAGTTCTATTGGACAGTATTTATCTAGAAATTGGACAGAGAGTAGAAGAACCAGGAGAATTTAGTGTCCTGAAAGCCAGGGAAAACAATGTTTCAAGAAGGGAATGACCAATGGTATCAAGGGCTTCAGTAAAAGCATAATAAAGCCAAAAGCAAACAATGAATTAAGTGATCTTTAAGGTAGTTTCAGACTAGTAATAAAGTTAGGTACCAGATTTTGATAGATTTTGGATGAAATAGATAATAAATAAGTAGAGAAAACAGGCATAAACAATTCCTTCCAGTAATTTTTCAGTGAAGAAAAATAGAGAATGGAAACCTAAGGAAAAGTTGAAAGAGAATCCAACTGTGTATGTATGTGCTTTATATGTCTGTAGACTCACTGGAAGGCTTAAACACCAATCAAGCAGCTATCTACCAACTCTACCAATAAAAAAGCCTTTCATGTAGCAATGGCAATGAAGGGGATAGAATCATACAATTTTAAAGCTAGGAGGAGACTTAGAAATCATCTAACCCACTGATCACATTGGTCCCCACAGTCACACACATAGCTCATTAGTATTAAAATCTAGAATGAGAACTCAGGTCTCTTACATCCCAGTCCATTAGATGTTCTACCTCATTTCAACTGACTCCCAAGATAGACCAGAGAAGAGGTGAAGAAATCTATTGAGTTGCATTAATCTAGCAAGAAAAAGAAAATGTCTATGTTCACATACATAAAACTTCAGTTTTCTTAGAGACAATTTTACTTCTCTCCTTTAAAATTTAGAAAAACACAAAACAAAGCAGTGAATGTCTGTTATTTTGTAACAAACAATGTACTAAAAAATTAAATATTTCACATATAAGTATGAGAGGTATGTTTTCACTATTTCACAGCTCAGAAATGTATGCATCAGGTCAATAACGTAATAGAACTAATGACATTCTTACTCAGTTCTACACTACAATCAATAAGGAAATGATGGAGAAAATGGGAGAAAAGAGATGAATAGGCTAGGGAATGAAATGATATATTCAATAAATCACAAAAGTAACAAGAACAAATTCATTTACTGATGCCGATATTAAAAATAAAACCAATAAAAGCATGCTTTTAGATAAATATTAATTAAATAAAGTATTTGAAGAAATTCTAACACTGATCACCTTTGGAGAGGGGAATTGGGTGGCTAGGGACAGGGTGACTTTTCACAGTAAACCCTTTGTAACTTTTGGATTGAAACCATAACAATGTTACCTATTCCAACAAATGAGTTTTAAAACACTTCAAATGACTTAGTTCCTACCAACAGTAATTACTAGCATTCTACAATCCCCTGAGGCTGCAGAAAAATGGAAATTTCAGTAAAGAAAAATCCTAACTCTACTCTGAAATGGCAAGGGAGAAATTACATTAAGGCCAGAAGACTTTCCTTTGGGGGTTGGGAATCAGGAAGGAAAAAAAGACGATTACCTGCAACAATCGCTATTTGATCAACTCAATTCTATTGCTACTATTTTTAGCTCATCTTTTTAGTCTGTTGCTGAAGAACCCTATCACCTGAAAGCAATTTACTAATAGGAACCTACATGAAGCAGGAGAAAAGCAATGATCCTGAAACCTTCAAATTAGGTCATTCTAATTTAATCCGTCTATTTTGGTGCCACTTAATAAATTATCTTTCAATCTTTATGTAGCTCTACTGTGATGCTGAAAATCCTGTTGTGCCCCAAAGCTGAATGATCCTTTAAAATTTTTAATATAAGGGCTGCAGACCAGTATACTTAAAATGGGGAAACATTGCTCTGGATTCTCTATTAATACTTGTCTTTTCTTATTGAAAATACTATGAATTCCGAACAATTCCTTGCAAGGGAAATTCTTGTATTTTAAGATGTCTGGTGCAGAGCATGGGGAAAGGACTTGACAAAGCTATATGAAAGCTATGAATTGAAATTTCGGTTTGGGAATGAAGCAAGCCGGCTGAGACAGCTGGTGCAAAAGTCGCAAGGCAGTGGGCGGATCAGAGCACTGCGGAGGGCGCGGGTGTTCCAGGGATCGCGACGTGGGTTGGGATGTCAGGAGAAATCCAGCACGACGCACAAATACGTATAGGAAAGCTGCAAGCAGGAGCGAACTCTGGGTCTTCGCATGTCTACCCACTCGGTTCAAGAACTTCATTAACAACACACAGACGTCATCGCTTTCGCAACTGGTAAGGACGGTGAATCGCAGGGACTCCGTTCAAGACGTTTTGGCGGAAGGCGATTTAGATTTGCCCGTATCCACCCAGTCTGATTTCTGCTATCTGCTGTTGCCCCCAATAATCTCAAATTCCTCCAAACTAAAATCTGGCCACGGTAGAAATAAGAGAATCGGTGATACAACAGGCTAGCTCTAGCTTTGAGTTCTCCCTGCACACACCTTTAACACTCCTAATCGTTGGTTTTCCGGACTGGCAGACGGACAACCGAACTACCAGCCCCAAAGGTCTAAGAAGCGCCTACGTGGCGGTAATGGGAAAACGAAGCCCAAATTCCACCAATAAACTGGGCTACTCGGGCTACGCCCCGCCCACCACTCTTGCCAACCAATAACATTCACAGCTCCTGCACCACTCCCGCCCGTTCTTAGGGCCGTCGCAGAACTTTCACCGTTCGCTTGCGCACCGTAGATCCCATGTATATGCGTCCCTCCTCCGCTTCCCAAGATAAGAGGGCCCTCTGAAGGCGGAGGGAACGACGTTGGCTAGCACCGGAGGCCCAAGACCCTAGAAGCTAGTCTCACAAACAGTAGCAGGGCTAAAGGAAAGAAATAGGGCCACTCAGTTCGCCCCCTCCCGCCCTGTTCCCCCTGACCCGGAAGTATTAACCCCCTCTTCTCCCAACCCCCCCCCCCACGGTTGAGAAGGGAGGAAAAGGACGGCCGGGTTTGGCCCGGCATGCCCTAGGCTTCCGGTGACCTCCGGCCCTTTTCTGTCGTCCGCTCTCGCTGCCTAGCGTGCTCGCTCGCCCACTACCTTCCTTCCCTCCCTCCGGTCTTCCTCCGTACGCTACCTGGTGACTGAGGCGCCCGCGACCAGCAGGGAGGCGGTGGCGGAGGACACTCGTCATGGCCGCCTCTAAACCTGTGGAGGCGGCGGTGGTCGCGGCGGCTGCGCCCAGCTCCGGGAGCGGGGTGGGCGGCGGCGGCGCGACAGCGGGCCCCGGCACTGGGGGCCTACCGCGATGGCAGCTGGCGCTGGCAGTCGGGGCGCCCCTGCTGCTGGGCGCAGGTGCCATGTACCTGTGGAGCCGGCAGAGGCGGCGACGGGAGGCTGGGGGCCGAGGCGACGCCGGCGGTTTAAAGCGCAACAGCGAACGGAAGACCCCAGAGGGCAGGGCCAGTCCGGCCCCGGGCAGCGGACATCCGGAGGGCCCCGATGCTCACCTGGAAATGGTGAGAAGCAGCCTTGGGCAATAGAGGTGGAACCCAGCGGGTGCAGCCTTTCCTTGACTAGCTCTAGTGCAGGTCAGGGGGCTTCCCATCAGACGGAAGCTGCCTGGCAGCACATGGGTTTATTAGGGAAGCACGTTTCTGGCTGCCTTTGTAGGGATTGGAATAGCCGGGGCGGGGGGCACAAGTTAGCGTCCTTCTTTGATAGTTTCCTTTGGTTTCAGACAAATACTTGTCTTTTTTCTCAGTGACACAGCATTTATCTCTGGCGTTTTGGGTACGGGGAACATCTGCAAATGTGAAGATTGTATTTACCTAGTGAAGGAAGCCAAATTCCATTAACGATTAGTACATTGTTGATAGGAATTGCTGTGCTGATTCCCGAGGCCTGAATTTGATCGGTTATAACCTTCTAATAACGAGCCACCACCGTTTTTTTAAGTTTCTTAGGGTAGGGGATAGGTGAATACAGTGACTATTGACAGAGTAAAATGGTGTTGAGTAGCATTTGTTTTTTTTTAATCTGTGGAAATGAATTCTTAAACTTTTTTGGTAGAAGCATCTTAAATTCAATTTTTAATTTTACCTGAAAATTTACATGATCAAGCCTGACATGCGTGATAAAGATTCTTTGATGTTAGGCCAAGCATCAGAGTATCTGCTGAACCGCTTTGCATGGTTTTGTTGAACCGACTGTTAAATCCTTTTGGTATCTGACAGCTGTGGGGAATAAGCCTGGCTGCATTTAACAATACTGGGATGCGGTGGGGTGGAAGATTTTATTTGCCTCTTGGATTGTACAATGGTAGTTGGGAGTAAACCACAGTTCATAGAAACCTTTGGTTGAATAACTCCCAGTCAAATACATTTGCAAGTCATTTCCACGTTATATATTCAGATTAAAGACATGATTTTACTAAGTAGTCAAATTAGCATTAAAGGAAGTTTTGATGTGGGAGTGAACTACCATAATTTAATGCCCACTATATGTCAGGTATTGTGGTAGGCTGTGAGAGAGCCAGAGATAGTCTTTGTAATGGGAGAGTAAAACATTGCCTTTTTTTTTTTTTTTAAATGTAGAAAAGATGCAGTATGATACGCTGGAAGAGACCATGGACTGTGAGAATTAGGAGATGTGCGCTTTGTAGTGGACTCTCCAGCATAGTTACCTCCGGAAGGTCATTTTATCTCTCTGGTCTTAGTGTCATCCCCATATACTATGAGAGGATTACAATATTTTAGATCTCTAATATCTTTTCCAGCCCTAAAAATCTTTGCCTCTGAGTGCTGCTAATGAGAGTGGTAATCGGGAGATTTTTTGAATTCACATTTGCGTTATGTCGTTTTCATATGTCTGAAATTCTCTGGTCAATTCCTATTTCATTTGTTAGTTTCATTTTAACAGACGAATAGTGAATGAATGAGAAACACCTAAAAGCTTTTAGTTCTATAACCACTAAAAATAAAAATAATTTTTATACATGAAACTTTTCAACTTTTTTTTTTTTTTTTTCAGTTTCAAATACTGCCCCACCTTACCCGTTTGGTATTTGAATTTAGTATATACCATTGGTGTGGAATTTAGCAAACTGCCTTTCAGATTTTAAATCTTCTTAAATCCCATTTTTAGTTTTTTAGCATTGTCTGGGTCAACAGTGTGATGATTTTTAAATTTGGGGGTGTTTTGTAGTTTTATCAGAAAAAAATTTTTTTAAGTCGCTACTGTTAAAAATTAGATTTTAAGAATGACTTGTGTAACTTGAACTGCTTTAATGATTTATTATTTTTGACCCAAAATAAAACTGAGCAAAACACACTTAGGGTTGTTCACCTTGTGAAATTTGTGGGCTTATATTCTTGCTTTGAATTACTAAATGATTCTTCAGTAAAGCAACAGTGTCTTTGCCATTCTTCTAAAGGAAATTTGTGTTTTAACTGATGGTGACTAGTAAATACCGAAAGACTGTTTTTCTGTCTTTTATAGTCCTTAAAGTTATTATTAGACTATCTATATATAACTGACCACCAGTTATAATTTGTTTATTATCTGTGGTTGGAGAAATTGCTTTATATTTGAATAGCACCTTTCAATTGGCAACCTTAGTGGGTTTGGTAAATAAGGAAATAATTTGTTTCATCTGAGGAAAAACTGGCAGAATCCTGATGCCCTAACTGTTCTTTGCCCACCTGAGCAATAGCTGTAATTTTTAAGGGAATGAAGGAATGGACAAATATTGTCTGTTCGGGGTTTAGTAAATAAAAATCAGTGGTTTTTGTCTGTTGGCCTATGTTTGCCTTATGTAAAATGAACCAATAAAATTATCCAGCTTGAAATTGTCATGTGCAGCCATTTATCTCTTTTTCTGGGATAAACACTTGAAAGCAAAAACAGAAAATCATATTTCTCTTTAATGGGGATTTTAGGATTTCACTAAAGAAAGGCATCAAATTGCAGTGGATAGCATCTAAGATTGAGGTACTTAAAGTATTAAATCATGTTCCATTTTGGGCCATTGAAAAACCTACCATGATGTGCCATTTTGCTTCAGTAATTTTTTTTTTAACTTGAAGAATTACAGGTTTCCAAAGTTGGAAAGATTCTTTGAAGAGCATCTTATCCATAGGGCTTCTCATTCTCTGGGCCTGAGTTACAGCAAGGGACTACCACACCCACATAGACACCAAGTAATGGTATTCTGCCTACATAGATAGATGTCTTAGACATTTCTTTTTTCAAACTTGGGATTTTTTTTTTTTTGAAATGTGCATCTATTTAAAACTTCATTGAGTATAGTAGCTTTTTATCTGGTAGTTTTTTAATCTAATGACAAAATAGTTATTCTGGTATTCAAGTTTTTTTAGTGTTACACAGGAGTTATCCCACATGGAATGGTTAGGAACCACTAATCTAAGCACTCTAGAATGGGAAGGGAGAAATGTACTTAAACATTTTAATTAGGGGGTCACAGACTGAGTAACCTGTTTTCAGTCATTTTTGAAGTAAAGTAATTCTCTCCCCTTAAATAAGCTTCTAGTCGTATTTTAAAAATCAGGGCCACCAATGACATTCCTATATAACTAAGTCTAGTGAACACCTTTCAGTCTTTATCTCACTCGATCTTTATCTCACTCACATTGTCTGCTCTTAATTTCATAACTTTTCCTGTGGCTTCTGACATACAATATTCTGATTTTCTTTGCTTTTTAAAAATTTCTTGATACCTCCCTTGCTGATTGTTCTCGGTCTCCTTTCCAGGCTCTTTCCTCTGCCTCTTCCTTTTGGTGATCTTCATGGTTCTATCATAAGCATTCTTATCTTTCACACCTTCACTCAATGCTTGTTTGCTCTACAGGAGCTTTTTTTATCTCATATACTGATAGCTCCCTAATTTCTTGCCTATAGCCTAGACCTCTCAAGAGGCCCAAATTTAAGGGGATTTTTCACTTCATTACTTCACAGATACTCACATCCAGACTCCTGTTTTTCCTGAGAGTACTCCTTATCAGTGTGCCTCATCTAACTAGTTTCCCAAGCCAGAGACTTGGATATCATCTTAACTTTCTGCTCCTTGCGTGTTTTCCACATCCAATCCAGGAAAACACCTAGAAAATTCTCAAGTCTGACTACTACATTCGCATTGCCGTTATTTCTCAACTAAATACCTGCTTCTCTCACTTGTCTTCCTCTAATCCATTTTGTCACTGCCAGAATAAATCCTGACAGCCGCTCGCTTAAAATCATTAAGTCGTGTTCTGTTCGTTCCCCACAACATAAAATTCAAACTCACTGTCATGTAAGACACTCCATGATCTTGATCCTGCTTGCTTCTTCAACTTTATATCTTGACACTTCCTCATGTTTTTCGTCTTTGAATATTCTGTGCCCAGTACCCCTACCTTCTCATCCTTCAAATCACAACATGTAAGTATTTTAACCTTTTCTGAAACCCTTTCTTTACCTGGGCATACCACTATGTGATTACGTAACACTGAACTTTTCCCTTCCACTTACCACATGGTACTAGAGTTGCTTATTCGTGTCTTTCCTACTATAACTGGAATATGTGAAGGCTAGGACTGGCTCTGTCTTACTCTTGTATTCTCAGAACCCAATACAATGCTTGGTACAAAGCAGAGGTTGAGTAAATGTACCAATGAAGCTTCATTCTTTGTAAGTATGTGTGTTTGTGTGTATATATATATGTATACACATGTATGTGTATATATATATAGTATATATATAACTCCACAAGTTTAGTATTTATTCAGAATTCCAGCTTATTATTCAGAATTCCAGCTTATTTTTATTCTACCAATTTTAGAAGTTGGCCTTAAATCTTATTTAGGCATTCTTTTTATAAATCACTTGATTTTGTATGAACTACAACTGTAATCCTGCGGAAGCTGCGTTCTTACAAGTGGGTTCTTAGGTAGAGTGCTCTATACTATGATTTAGTAGGTGGGATTTGTAGAATTTTAAAATATAATATGGGAAAGGACTTTATTATTATCTCAGTATTTTCTTGTTATCCTAGCTTTTATTCATATAAAAGTAACAGTTGGTCGATAAAGTATTTTAAAAGATTGTTTCACATGCTGTCAGTTTTCCCCAGTTGATTGCTACTTTTAAACTGGAATTCAAATTTTAAAATACGCTTTTGGAATTTGGTAAATATAAGGGAATGAAACCGTTGAAAAGAAATACTATCAAACCACCTCGTTTATATTTTAACTTGATATAAATGTGTAATTATGGTGATAGCCATTTTATTTTCTTATACATAGATTCCAGTTCATTTCCTTTCACAGTGACTGTATGTGATCATCAGAATAATATTTTATAAACACTTGCTAAAAATTTACAGTGAGTTCTTATTGCCAAATAAGAAATCATTGAAAGCTTTCTGTAATGTAGTCAATGTTACCATTACAGGACTTGTTTTGAAGGACTCTTTTTGGTCCCCCGAATTTCTTATGTGTGTATGTGTGCAAATAACTCTGTTGGGGTTGTTTTTCCTTCTTGGAGTATTTTCCCAACTCTCCTTTGTCAGTCATTTTTGGTTCCAGAGCAATTCCTGTGAGTAACCTTCATTGACTGTCAAACCTTGATTTTTTTTTTTAAACTTTGTATTCCACTCAGTTTACTGTTATTATACTTTAATATCTGTCACTTTGGTCTTTAAATGTTAATTGTTCTCCGGAGTAGATACCTCTCTCCAAAAGGTGTGGGGCAGATTCCTAGGTTTTGCGTCTTGTTTGACAAGTTCTAGCACAGTGTTGTTGAAGAGAAGAGACATACATATTTACTTTTCTCATTGTTTCGTTTTAGATTTATTACCTGAATTATTTGTTTTTAATTCTTTTATCTTAGATAGTTTTGGATGTATGTGTGTATATATATATGCAGTTGCTACTTTGGGCCTAATAATTTTCTGGTTATTACACAATATACTAATCACCTAATGTACATTTTCCTGATGTGAATTGAGGTTTCAATTTTTTTTAATCAGTAGTAGTTCTGCAGAGAAGCTGCCAGTCTACTTGTCTGTTTCTTACACTGCCCCTAGTATTCCTTCAGGATAAAGACTATGCTGTTGGTTGTTGTACAGTGGAGCTATGTCAAATGTGCTTTTAACTAAAATGAATTCAGTTATAATTGCTTGGCATAAAGAAAAATATCTAATTGTGCTGATGATTCTTGTCTTTTCATATAAAGACCTTTTGCCCTAGAGTCAGTACTGAGCAAGATAGGATATCTGAATCTCTTTGTTTTAGTTCCAGAATGTGAATCTGGGTGTGATTCTAACGATATTCTTCATAAAATGTGGATGACATCCATGCAGCACAGTAGTTTAGGCAACCTGGAGTCAGATTGCTTGAATTTGAATCCTGCCTTAGGCAAATTAGTTTCTCTGGCCTTCAGTTGCTTTATATGTAAAATGAGGATAGTAATAGCACCTACCGTGCATCCCCACTGGAGTACCTGGAGTACTCTCTTTGAGATTCTTCAGAAGTAATTTTGACAAGTTGATTTTTTCTTAATGCATTAACTTCAGGATTCCCTGTAAGATTTGGCGCCAAATATTTGTTGAATTCATTTAGCAGAATCACATCAAGTCATGGAGTTGACTCTGCTGGACAGTTATTATGAAGAGATGAAACTTAAAGTGTGGATGGAAAACTAAGTTTTCTAGTAGACCATTTTAAATCATACTTTATGTGACATACTAGGCAGATGTAAATATCTTTTTCACAATTCATCTGTATTCTGACCGTATTCACAGAGTTTGAATTTATGCCCATGTTTGAAAATTTAGTATATGGCTGAAGTAAAGTGATGGAAGTTTATAGTCTTGTATGTAGGTAATAGTAGTGGGAAGTTATTGGAGGGTTTTGAGCAGGGAATGACATGATACAATTTACTTGTTAAAAAAAATTTTCAGGTCAATTAGAAAATAATTTGTTGTAATAAATGCAGAAAGATGCATTTTTCCAGAATTTTAGTGTAAAATATTATGGAATGTTCAGAACTGTCCATGGGGTGCCTGGGTGGCACAGCGGTTAAGCGTCTGCCTTCGGCTCAGGGCGTGATCCCGGAGTTATGGGATCGAGCCCCACATCAGGCTCCTCCACTATGAGCCTGCTTCTTCCTCTCCCATTCCCCTTGCTTGTGTTCCCTCTCTCGGGCTGTCTCTATCTCTGTCAAATAAATAAATAAAATCTTTAAAAAAAAAAAAAAAGACTGTCCAAACCAAAAGTGATTTCCAATAAGATAAATGGCTTTATAGTCTTTTAAATCTCCCTAGTAGCTTTTAGATATGCAAATAGACCATATGAAAGATACTAGCATTTCGAGATGTTCCCATTATGTTTTAGATCTGTATATCTTCATTTCTCATTTATAAAATGTGCTTTCAAAATTGTCTTTGGGCTTATTTTCTAACTTTAATCTTTAATTCTGAAAGTTATAACTCGGGAATGTAGACTGGCGGCAGCAGGTGGGGAGTGACTGAATAGTAGTACAAAGGATTCCTGTAGGATGGAATGAAAATCCCTCATAAAGAATTGTTAGTTGTGTGTTTTCTATATAAACTTTTTTGTCCAGTGCATATATTTTCATTTCTGCCTGGTTTTTGCCTCAAAGCTTATGAAAATAGGGTTTAGTTCCTGACACAGGAGAAGGCTGGGACTGTGTTAACCAGCTTTTTGCCCTAAATTTGATCAGTAGGCCAAAATAATTAGTTTTTCTGTACTGTCCCTGTTGTAATTCCATTATTTCTCTCCATTTTTATTAATGAATGGAAATAGTTGGACAGAAAGTAATTGGGCAGGCAGTGAGCTTAGGGTGGTAGGTTTATTAGCCAAGATTATGCTCTATGAAAATGTAGTTTGGTTGCTTTCTGGAGTGGCAGTGGAGGAGCAGTGGAGGAAAATTTGCAACTTGGTGATTTGCCTATGTAATTTGATCCTTTTCCATAGTATCATTCTGACCATTGTGGGTGTTGGGTTGTGTTTCTGTTTTTGTGGGCTTTTGTTGTTTGGGGGGGTGTTGTGTGTGTGTTTTATTTTTTTTAACAGTATAATAAGGAAAGGAAATTAATCAGACTCTGATTTTGGCCTTAGGAATTACAGAATTTTGTTTTTATTTTATTTTTAAGTAATCTCTATACCCACTATGGGGCTCGAACTCAGAACCCCGACATCAAGAGTCACATGCTGTACTGACTGAGCCAGCCAAGAATCTTGGAGTAAAAGAATTTTTAATAATTTTAAAGGGAGCTGTTATAAAACTTTCCTAAAAGTGGAGGAAAATAGCTAATTGAAAGATTCACTTGATTGGTTTTAAGTTGATTTAGACTTTGCTGAATAAAAGTAGGAAGTGTCTATCCTAAGTAGAAGAAGGAAGCCTTGTGTACTCATTTCTCTGTTCTTTTAACTTATCAGCCCTTGCTATGACTGCTTTTTCTGGTATTCTGCATGATATTATTTAGTCTTATACTTCTAGTAGACAGGAAAGAGTTCACTGCTATTTCTGCTAATGAAACAAGGTCATTATTCTGTCCAGAAAATGTATTTTATCTAATCTGCTAATCTTTCTTAAAAATACTAAATAAATCTTCAGTAGGTCTGTAGTCAAATATACTTCTCACATGCTTTTAATATGCCACATTATTTTCTACATAAACAGTCCCTAGTGTTTAAGGGTGTGTATTAGCCATGTTCTAAATGACTTAGAAACATGGTAAACTTTTTGCCAGAAATTGGAAGAATGTTTTTCTTGGTATATAATGTCGAAAGGAACTGAGTTTCATTATTTTCAAGTTTTATTAGGCACATAAAGATTTGTGATTATGATGTGTTCTTGGCAGATTGTGCCTTTTATCAGTATAACTGTCCTTCTGTGTTCCATCTGAGGCTTTTTAATGGTTATTTGTCTGATACTGCCTTCTTTTTCTTAGTATATGCCTTCTGTAACTTTTTTTTACATTCTTTTTGACCTGTCACTTTGTTTTAGGTCATGCCTAATAGGCAGCATAGTTTTTTAATATGGAGATTTAACCTTTTCACATTTATTGTGATTCTTAACATGTTTAATCCTGCTATATGTAAGCTGCTTTTTTGTTTCCTTATCCTCTCCTTCCTGCTTGTATTGATCATTTGCCCCTCTTTGGGGTTTATTTTTAGTGGTAAGGAAGTTGTACCACTTATATTTCTGTTCTTGTGTTCAACCTTAAAAGCTAGTTTGACGAGGTATAAGATTGTAAATTCAAGATAATCTTTCTTCAGAACTTTAAGTTGTTACTTCATTGTTTTTTTTTAGTACCTCATGTTTGTGACATTCTAACCAGTTTGGTTCTTTTTCCTTTGTGGACATCCTATTTTTTCAACCTAAAAACTTTCAGGATTTTTGTTGGGAGATTTCACTGTGATGTGTCTGAAAATGTGTCATTTCAGCTCCAGGAATTTTTCTAATATTTCCTTAAACACACCTTTCTATGCCTCTCTTTCAAACTCCAGATAGATAGATGTTGGAACATCTGGATTTATACTCCATGTTGTTTAACTTTTCCTCCAAACTTTTCACCTCCCGATCCTCTGTTTTCACTGCATTCTGGCAGATATCCTTGGCTCTACCTTCTACTTGTTAATTTGTTTCTCAGTTATGCCCGTTCTAATATGCAGTTCCAGACCATCTATTGAGTTGACTGTAATAATCCTTTTTAATTTTCACGACATCTAATTGGTGCTCTGTAAAAGCAGCCTCTTTTTTTAATTTTTAGAGGGAGAGGGAGAAAGAGAATCTTAAGCAGGCTCCACACCCAGCACAGAGCCTGACACATGGCTCCGTCTCACTACCCTGAGATCATGACCTGAGCTGAAATCAAGAGTCCGACACTTAACTGACTGAGCCACCCATGCACCCCAAAAGCAGCCTGTTTTTTAAATGACTATGATAGCCTCTTACTCCTCTGATGTTCAAGTTTCTGTTTGCTTGGTTTATCCTGCTTTTCTCAAATACTAGTTTCTATTTGAGCTGGGTGCCTCTCTCTAAGGTTAGCAGTACTTGGCAGTGTGGTCCCTTAGAAGGCTGTCCAGGTATGCCTGTCACTTGTCTTTTGGGTATAGAGGATCCTCGCTCCTTGTGGATGACAGAGCCCTACTCCAGTCTGACTTTGTTTCTCTCAG
This sequence comes from Ailuropoda melanoleuca, assembly GCF_002007445.2. Classification (NCBI taxonomy): domain Eukaryota; kingdom Metazoa; phylum Chordata; class Mammalia; order Carnivora; family Ursidae; genus Ailuropoda; species Ailuropoda melanoleuca. The sequence continues at coordinate 45,623,277 of NC_048218.1, read as the reverse complement.
TGGAGTGGGAGGACTGTTGAAGTTGCTTCAAATGCAGTTTTCCAGCAATCAACTTGATAGTTGCCCTCCTGTAGTCCATGGCCACATAAGAGATTCCTGGTTGTCTATTATGGATGTTTTGTGCCAAGGATTTTCACTGTCAGAGTTTTTGGAAGATGATAAGGCTTTTGACAAATGGAAGATTTTATATTCATTTTTTATTTATTGTTTATTTGGTTCTTTTCATCCTCCTACATCCTGGTTTTAAACTATATTCCTTATTGACACCAGCTGGCTTAAACTAAGTATTTAATATTCTGAACTTAGGAGGTGCCTGGCTGGCTCAGTCAGTAGAGCATGTGGCTCTTAATCTCAGGAGTCATGAGTTCAAGCCCCATGTTGGGTGTGGAGCCTACTTAAAAAAAATATATTAATGTATCTGAACTTAGATAAATGCAGTTTCTAACATCTTTGCACACTATACTTTTAAAAAATAACTATAGTGTACTCAGGCTAAAGGGGAAGGGGAATGAAAGGTAAATGTGGGGGAAGCAGCAAAGAAAAATGAAGCAAGAGTAAGGGAAAAAAGAGCAGATACAAAAAAGGGTTGCTATTTCATTTTTTCTTTGTGAGTGAGATGCCCTGGGCCCTAAGCAACTTGGCTTTCACAATTAAGTTATTTATAAGGGCAGCTACTTTTGCTTTTGCTTTGTCAGTGCTTACTTGTTGAAGACCTAAAGATTCATTCTTTCATAGTCACATATTTGTTAAAGTTGGATGGTGCTGACAAACAATAAAGTTTTGAGTAAAGACGTGCCACAAAGCTCTTGGATTTAGTAGTTAGAACCTGGATAGCTGGAATTGTCTCCAGAATGCTTACCAAATGTTGACTGAGGTATTCACAGCTATCCTCAGTGGGTGGTAACTACCAACTCTTCTGTATTTTACACATGAAGTATGTAAGTTGGGTCCCCCAGGAAAATTCTGAGACAAAGATGGGAGTACAAAAAATTTATTGATGAACAAACAACAGATTTGGGGTAACAATTATAATGAAGATGGCAAAGTGTTTCTAGTATCTGTTCTACACTGTTGTCAAACAGCCCAAAAGAAAAATAGCAACACACATGAATAAATGGTTTTCAGAATAAGAAAGCCACATGGTCAATAAACATGAAAAGATTTTCAGATTTATTAATAATGAGTAAAAGGAAAATCAAAATAATATTGGAATATTACTTTATATCATGGTTTTTCAGTGAACTTTGGCACTGTTGACATTTTGGATCTGATAATTCTTTGTGCTGGGGGGCTGTGCTATGCATTGCAGAATGTTTACCAGCATCCCTGGTACCCACGAGGTAACGATAGCCGCTAATCACCCCTGCCTCCTGCGGCTTTGGTTGTGACAATCAGAAATGTCTCCAGACATTGTGAAATGCATCCTAACCAGTAAAATCACTCCTGATTGAGAACCCATTAGACTGGCAAAAATTAGCTGTCACAACTCTTGCTGGCAGGAATGACAGGAAAGTGGATCTTTCCATTTAAAGTACTACAGCAATTTTTTTGAAATTAAAAATACATAAACCTTGTGGAATTTAAGAATACAGATGAACAAATGGGAAGGGGAAAAAGAAAAAAAGGAGAGGGAAACAAGCCATAAGACACTCTTAACAATAGAGAACAAACTGAGGGTTGATGGAGGGATGTTGGGGGGATGATGGGCTAAATGGGTGATGAGTATTAAGAAAGGCACTTGTAATTGGTGAATCACAGAATTCTACTCCAAAAAGTAATTGCACTGTATGTTAACTACCTAAAATTTTAAATAAAATAAAAACTTGTAATATGAAAAAAATAAGTAACCTTTGGCTTAACAATCCTACTACTGAGACTTTATCCCATGAAGATATTTATATGAAGTGATTTACACTGTGAACAGCCACTCTGCCTCCCCATTTTTCTTCTTTCAGTTTTTCACTGTTTATTTTCATTTATTTATTATTTTTTTATTTTGTTAGTCACCATACAGTACTTCATTAGGTTTTGATGTAGTGTTCCATGATTCATTGCTTGCGTATAACACCTAGTGTTCATTGCAGTACGTGCCCTCCTTAATACCCATCACCGGGCTAACCCATCCCTCAGCGTCCTCCCCTCTGAAACCCTCAGATTATTTCCCAGAGTCCATAGTCTCTCATGGTTCATCTCCCCCTCAATTCCCGCCCCCCTTCAGTTTTCCCTTCCTTCCCCTAATGTCCTCCGTGCTAGTCCTTATGTTCCACATATGAGTGAAACCATGTGATAATTGTCTTTCTCTGCTTGATTTATTTCACTGAGCATAATCCCCTCCTGTTCCATCCATGTCGATGCAAATGGTGGGTATTCATCCTTTCTGATGGCTGAGAAATATTCCATTGTATATATGGACCACATCTTCTCTATCCATTCATCTGTTGAAGGGCATCTCGGCTCCTTCCACGAGTTTGGCTATTGTGGACATTGCTGCTATGAGCATTGGGGTGCATGTGCCCCTTCTTTTCACTACATCTGTATCTTTGGGGTAAATACCCAGTAGTGCAGTTGCTGGGTCATAGGGTAGCTCTATTTTTAACTTCTTGAGGAACCTCCACACTGTTTTCCGAAGTGGCTGCACCAGCTTGCATTCCTACCACCAGTGTAAGAGGGTTCCCCTTTCTCTACATCCTCTCCAACATTTGTTGTTTCCTGACTTGTTAATTTTAGCCATTCTAACTGGTGTAAGGTGGTATCTCAGTGTGGTTTTGATTTGAATTTCCCTGATGGCTAATGATGTTGAACATTTTTTCATGTGTCTGTTAGCCATTTTTATGTCTTCTTTGGAGAAGTGTCTGTTCATGTAGTTTATCACTGTTTGATCACTGATCTGAATCTATTCCTGAGTATTGGTAAGTGTTATTTGCTCTCATTTTAGAACTCTCTTGATAGAGCCCAAGCAGCCAAGAACAAAGGCAACAAATATTTTAAAGCAGGAAAATATGAACAAGCTATTCAGTGCTATACTGAGGCGATCAGTTTGTGCCCTATAGAGAAGAACGCTGACCTTTCCACGTTTTATCAAAACAGAGCTGCTGCCTTTGAACAGTTGGTATGTATCTTAGGTGTTTTTTTTCTTCATTTTGTTTTATTTGTATAGTGTTTCAGTTAATACTACCCAAATCTAATCAATTCTCTGAACATTTACAATTGTTTTGAAATTACAGGGTTTTTGTTTTCATATCCTTTAATTACGTAACTTTTTTAAGAACAGATTTTAGTTTTGGTGGTTACAAATATAACCCAAAGTTATATTTATTTCAGATTTTATAAAATTAGATAATACAGGAAGCTACAGTTTCTGGTGACCCCATCCTTCTCAACAGTTTGAGGCTATTATTTCAACTTTTTGTCTCCATATGTGGGATTGGGGGGAGACCACATATTGTTGTAACATATTCTTTCAGTTGCCACTATATCGTGTGCAGTTTTTCTTAGCACATGAAGATTTGTCATTCTTTCTGAAATGCTGTATATAGTAGCTGTTGTATAATTGCATACTGGGAACATCTTCTTATTGATGAACATTTGGATTGTTTCCTATTTTACCTATTGCATTCAGTGTTTGAGTAAATATTTTTGTAAGTATTTTTTTGTATACTTTTGGGAGGATAAAATTCAAGAATAAAATTCTAGAAATGGAAATATAAAGAAATAGCATCAATACCTACTCTCAACAGTAATAATATGAACATGCTTGTTTTCTGTCATTGTCACTGACTTATATCATCAGTCTTAATAATGTTTGCCATTCTGGTAGGAGAAAAATGGTGTCTCTCATTGTTTTAATTTACACTTTTTAAGATGTTACTAAAGTTGACCATCCTTTTCTGTTGTTATTGGGCAATTGTATTCTCCCCATTTATTGTTCAACCAAATTTTATGGACTGTCTCCTATATGGAAGGTTACTGTGGTACGAGTTGGGTTTATAAAAGCAAACAGTTATGCATAGAGCTCAAGGACAGCTAAACAACAAACTACTAAATGACATTTTCATAAATGCTTTAAAGAATTAACCTGATCTGTAATAGAGGAATGACTGGAGATGGGGTTGGTACACAAAACAGAGAAGACAGTGTTACAAATAGAGGAAACTGTATGTGTAATTGCTCTGAGGCAGGAAAGAGTTTGGTGTGATTAAAGAATCATAAAGGATCCTAGAGTATAGAGATACGCAACTGGAGAAGTAGTAGAGGGCAGATGAGACAAAGCCTTGCATAGGTAGGGAGATTGGATTTGATTCTGGGTCTAGTGGAAAATATTTAAGGATATTAAGTAGAGCAGGAACATCCTCTAAAATTGCTTTCAGTGTTCTGTCAAGAATATAGGGAGGCAAGCATGGAGACAAGGAGACCACATAAGGATGCTGTTGTAGTAGTCCAGGTGAAACATGAAAGAAAGCTGAGAACAACAACTTGCTGTTGTATTGGATGTGATGGGTAAAGAAAAGCAGGAATGTTAATAACGATAGAATGGGGAAGGAGTGAGACAGCTAAGTGGAAGTTGAATTAAGAAATGTCTCTATTTTAAGGAGAGTGGTTTGGGCTAAAGATTCAAATCCGAGAGCTGCCTAATTTTAGATTTTATGTAATGCCAGGACAATGGCTGTAATCACATAGGGAGAGAAGAGATGAGGCCGTGAGGGTTCCACTTGTAGAACTCAGGTGGAGGGGGGAGAATTTAGCAAAGGAAATTAAGAAGGAGCACACATTGAGGTAGGCAGAAGTCAAGTAGAGTGGCTGTTCTTTGGAGGTTTGGCAATAAAGAGCTAAGAAATGGGGTAGTAGCTGCAGGGAATTTTTGAAAGATGGAAAATACTAGAGTGAGTGTTTTTATGCTCATGGGAATGCTTCAGTAGAGATGTAGTTTGATGCAGAGGAGAAATAGTTAACAGAGTGAAGTCCTTGAAGTGGGGACAGTGTGGATCCAGATCACAAGTGGAGGGGTAGCCTCTGATGAAGAGGGGCACTTCCTCACTTTTAACAGCAGGGAAGGAGATGATATGAGCACAGAGATGCAGGTAGGTTTATAGATTTGGTGGTAGAAAGATGGCCTAAGTAGGTCTTTTGCCTGTTCTTGAAAGTCAGGTTGCTTTTCTTATTGCAGGTATTTATATGAGCTGTTATAATATATTGTGGATATTAACACTTTTTATGTATTGGGAATATTTGTGTGTGTTGTGGGACTCTTAATACTCAGCCTGTTAAGTTTCCAAAACTGATTTCTCTTTAACAGTGCTTCCTTTAGTGTGACTTTTTTTAATACTTTTAATTACAGCAAAAATGGAAAGAGGTGGCACAAGATTGTACAAAGGCTGTTGAACTTAATCCCAAATATGTGAAAGCTCTCTTTAGACGTGCAAAAGCCCACGAGAAGCTAGACAATAAGAAGGAATGTTTAGAAGGTGAGGGTATTTTTGTGTTTACATATGAAAATTACTAAAGGCTTTGTAGTCATTGGTAAATTTATATGAAACTCAGCTTGTGAGTAGAGAAATCATTTGTATTTAAAAGTTAGTTTCTTCCCCAACTGAGAGTTTGTTTTCTAGTTTAAATTGAGATTGTTGACACTGGAGTATTGTCTCTGTTCTCAGTTATGGAATTACATTAGTATTAACATTTGAAGTTTACATCCCATACATTTTTAACTTGGCAATTAATGACCCTCAGTGTAATTCCATAAATAAGAAATCAGAAAATAGGTTTTAGTCAGTGATAGTGTTGCTAAGATTCTGCATATTTTCAGTGATTATCCTATATAAATATGAAATAATTTTGAGATGAATCATTAACATTTGGTTTTTGCTCTGGTATTTTCAAACATGATTTTATACCCTATTGGAAATTATGTAGCTGGTACAAAGCATCAAGTGAATTTGCCATTCTCAGTAAATACTATAAATATTCTGCGGCCTCTAATTGGCCATATTTGCTTCCAGAACTTCAATTAGAATATATAGGCCACTGGCTTTTAAAGTACATTTTTGTAGATGACATGGAGCGAAACCAAAGTGTGATTTCTACAGGCTGAATCTGCTTTAAAAGCATCAATAACCAGATTTTGCCATAATTTTCTTAAATAACATTATTTAAAAGGAAAAAAGCCATTTTATTTTTAAGGTCTGGATTTCCAAGTGAGGGTGGTTTAGAGAACGTTTTAGAAAAATTTGAGGGTTTGTGTTGTCGTATACTTTGCTGGTGGGTGGAAGGACAGTTGGTTTGGAAAAGAGAATTCTGAGTTTTCAGCCAGCCCTCTAAGTTACTAATAGTTAATAATTGGTAGAAAGGAGGATAAGTGGATTTTAGATAGGAGGAATGGGATGGGAAAAAGACATTGACATTGGTTTTAGCCAGGTTATCAGGGGAACATACAGCAGATGGACTTGTTTGAGGATTTGAAATTTTGAGAAACTGAATTCAGAAAGAGTGGAAACAGCCAGTGTTGGAGTGTTCTGAAAGGTTGAGAGTTTAAGGAACCACTGATCTTTTAAATTTGAAACTACTTTATCTTGAGCTGTGGCATAACCAGATGAAAATGGTATTTTGCAGCAGATTTAATTGAGAACTCTGTGGCCAGATGGCTTTGGACACAAGGAATAACTCTGAGGCCTATAAAAAGAATCAGCCATGAGAGAGCCACATTTCATTGATTTGGCCTTTAGGTACTGGACAGAAGAGAATCTTCCTGGATTCCTTGTTTATTTACTATGTAGAATGTGAGAGTGGTGAGAAACATCACAAACCATGCAGTATAGTCCCTTGGATTTCACAGGTGAGGAAAGTGAATAACCAGAGAAGTGGAATGAATTTCTGAGCTTTGAGTTTGGTTATAGAGTATATAAAACTAAATTGTTGAACAGAATCAATGTACTGGAAATGAAATTGATAGCTACACCAGGCTGTCGATTTGGTATGGCTTTGTGTGGTGACATTGTGCCCATCTGAGCTGCTGATCATCTTTGCAATAATTTTATACTTTTATTTTTTCCATCATTTCTAGATGTCACTGCTGTGTGTATCCTAGAAGGGTTCCAAAATCAACAAAGCATGCTGTTAGCTGATAAAGTTCTTAAACTTCTTGGAAAAGAGAAAGCCAAAGAAAAATACAAGGTAAGTCTGAGTTGGTCAGTAGAGGGAATATACATTATGAAGGGTCATTTTTAGTTTATACTGCTTAAACTTGGATGTGATAGTAATGGCAACAGCTGAAATTAGATCTGGATTGTATTTCTTTTTCTGTAATCTTGGGCTTTTTTGGCTTATCTTTTCAAAATAAGAATGTAGGCTATATCCAATATTGTATCTGGAGGATGGATACTGAAAGACTTCATCTATATTAGGGGTCACTGAACAAGGCCTATGGGCCACAGCCAGTCGGCCACCTGATTGTATAAATAATCTTTTACTGGAACACAGCACTCACACATCGTTTGTGGCTGCTTTTAAGCTAAAACAGCAGAGTAGAGTGGTTGTGGCACTGCAAAGTCTAAACATTATTTGGTCTTTTACAGGAAAAATTTGCCAACTCCTGTCTATATCATTAAAGTTTTTAAAGGTATATTTAATATATAAATTGGCACTGGTTTTAGGCAGTTTGTAACAGATGACTTTATTCAAGAGACATTATTGAACAAAGCAATTTTAGAAGGGTGGTTAGATATGGTCCTTGCCCTTACAGAATTATTAGTGAGAGAGACCATTAATAAGTGTAAAAGGCATGATATGGTGAAGCATCATGGAGGGATATAAGTAGAGTGCCATGAGACTACCACAGGCATCACTAAATATCACTGGAGATTTTCTGCTAAACTTCAGTGATATTGAGGCAATTATTCCTTTATCTTTAAGAATAACTTTTCTCTTAAATTGATTTTAATAAGCTGTGTGTTTTTTTAATTTTGCACTCCTGAATATTCACTGAGTTAAACAGTTAAAACGGGTTTCTTCACTGCAGGACTTTCATGTGCTAGGATATATTGTGAATCTCCAAGAGGAATGTAGCTGTAGTTGTTCTCAGTCTCTTTAAACTCTGGAACCCTTTTTTCCCTTGATCATTTCCTAGAGCAGGGGTTCCTCAGAACACTGTAAGTACCATGTAAAAGTCTCACAACCTCGAAGGAGCCTAGTTTCCTTGTGTATATAATGTTATTGCTGAGTATTTATGCTGGGTGGACTTCAGGGTAGTAAGAAAATATAAGATAACCTACATTTACATAGGTTCCAAATCAGTTTCCACTTACATTTTCTTTTTTTCTTAAGTTTTTATTTATTTAAGTAATATCTACACCCAGCACGGGGCTCGAACTCACAACCCCAAGATCAACAGTCGTGCACACTTCCCACTGAGCCAGCCAGGTCCCTCTCCACTTACATTTTTNATCCCATAACACCGGGATCACGCCCTGAGCCGAAGGCAGACGCTTAACCGCTGTGCCACCCAGGCGCCCCCCACTTACATTTTCTAATCTGTTTGTATGCCATACCTTTGTGGCACAAAATAACAAAATACATTTCACATTATTTTTTATTTTTACAACAACCCTGTAAGATAAATAAAGCAAATATTTTTACTGCCATTTCAGAGATGAGAAAACTGAAAATGACATGTACAACGTCACATGGCTAGTAAGTGGCAGAGCTAGAACTTGTGTCTTGTTCCTTTGATACTTAAGTCCATTACTTACATTGTTTTCATTTTAAATTTGTAATTCTCTGTGGAAGCCTGGGAGGTCCCTTTTCCAAGCTGAAATAGGAAACTAAAAGACATTAATGATTTACTCAGCCTTCAGTAACTGCTATTTAAGGTGGCAAATAATTACCACTCTACATTCCTATGCAGAGTCTTTAGTGAAATACCGAAGTTAAGCATACTTTTCACTTGATGGGTGATCATTTGATTTAAAATATTAACTTGTATAATCCTAAATTAAGACATTATATCTCTTCCACAAAAAATATGGATTTTTCCCTTAGATTTCCTGGTGTTTTTTTTCTTTCCCAATCTCATCTATCCTAGATTAGGTCATTTACTTACAAAGCCAAATTCCCTATTTTTTCCTTCTTCAAATACAAAGACATTAAATCCACCAAAATAACAGAAATGGTATTTGTTATGCATACAATCTAAAATATCATATTTCAATTTAAAAATCTTTGGGTTGAATTTTTAAGCTAAAGGATCCAAAATATATGTTAAGAGCCTTATGGCCATGTTATTCCCTTTACTGTCTCTAAAACTTTACCCGAATCAGACTAAAAGGAGAACTAAAATACTTCTATAATTATGAATCAGGTTGCCATGCCAAAAAAGTGGTAATTTAAATAAGAAATGTGATTTCCTTCAGACCTTCAATGGCACTTACTGTAATGGGGATCTTCAGATGCGATACAACTAGAGGACAGATGAAAGCCCATGGTAAATGGACTTAACATTACAGCACCTGTGTAAGATGTGGTCTTGAATGATTAGTTAAGATGCTGATCTTCTAGGACAGAGACCAGAGGGAGATAATTTTTATTTTTTTATTACATTTTTATTTTTAAGATTTGATTTTTAAGCAGTCTCTCTACCCAGTGTGGGACTTGAACTTATAACCCCAAGACCAAGAGTTGCACACTCTACTGACTGAGCCAGCCAGGTGCAGTAGGAGATAATTTTTAACTCAGCAATTATTTGCCTCCCGTGTTCCACATTTCACCTTTTTAACTTTAAGTGTGTAGTCCTAGGAGTTCTTGATATTTTACATCTTTGGAGAAGGGAAGTGTTATTTAATATTTGTTTGAGAGAACTCAAGTGCACGTGTGTGTGTGTGTGTGTGTGTGTTTGTGTCTCAGGGGAAGGGCAGAGTGAGAAGAGTCTTAAGTAGGCTCCATGCTCAGCTCAGAGCCCGATGTGGGGCTCGATCTCATGACCCAGGGAGGCGTCATTTAAAACCTGCTTTGAACAGCTGGGGTGGGTAACTTTACCTTTTCCACTGTCTCTTGTCCTGTGGTTTGGAGCCTAATATTCTTCAGTTATTTGAGAACGAGATTCCAGTTTTTACAGCAGTCATTCTCAGTGTTACACAAATATACCTGCTTCTTTGGTCAGTGTTTTCTCATTTTGATATATTTAAACATGATTAAATTTCAGAATCGTGAACCTCTGATGCCATCTCCACAGTTTATCAAATCTTACTTCAGTTCTTTCACGGATGATATAATTTCTCAGCCCATGCTTAAAGGAGAGAAGTCTGATGAAGATAAAGACAAAGAAGGGGAGGCTTCAGAAGTAAAAGAAAAGTAAGTATAGCGAGCATAGTATATCTACATAGTCCTACATGATATTCTCAAGAGAATTCCCAGTGAGTTAAGTGGTTGACTGTATTGGAAAAGGGGCACTAACTTGAAAATTAACCATGTAGCTCAACATCCAAGTGTTTCAGTGCAGGGAAGTTTATAAGGTATGAGGTGCTTAGGAGTGCCCTGAAGAGTGACTTTCTTTAGAGTTTGTTCTTTGTTTTCTGTTCACCTAGCCAGCCATTCTTTGGGCTTCTTGTGTTTGCTCCTGTAGAGAATTGAAACCAAAGTACAAGATGCTGTGTTTACAACTGGAGATCAAGTGATGTGATGTAGTATATAAGTCACCTAGTCTGCTGATCCATTTATATTTATCAGTATTGTGTTTTGGTGTTACAGCTAGCTCTCCTTCCTAGGAGAAGGTACAATATTACTACCAACATGACATTTTTTAGTGAGTTTTGGAAAAAAGGGAGTATTGTTCTTGTAGCAAAGCATAGTTTTGCATCTGTAGCATACTGGAAAGTTTGAGGAAACATTGCTTTTGTTTTGTATCTCCTAATTTTTCAACCATTGTTGGCTACCTTTTAAGGGAAGATACTATGCATACTTGTACCAAGATATTAAAATTTTAGTTAGTTAATACACAGTCTTCTCAGAAATTTGTAGTTGAGAAGTAAATGTTTAAGATAATGCCAATAATTTCCTCTTCATGTTAGGGAATAATCCTTGTTAGAAAAACTACAATGAAGTTAAAATGCAGGGAATGTTAGGATGTAATTATAGGATAAATATAAAAGAGTTTGTAAGAATTTGACTGATGTAACTTAAGTTACTTGCCAGTTTTCTCTACTCAGGTTATGTAACAAATGAAATGAGAAAATGTACTCTAACTATTGGAGCCTCGTATTTGTAAGACCCCTTAGAGGTTAGCTAGTATAAATTTCCTTTTCAGGTAAAAAAAAATCCCTTTTACAAGCATTCTCAATAAAAGTTACCATCTTAGAAGAATAATGATGTTGTGGCCACTGTATTTTAAACGTAGAAAAGGGTGTGTGTATGTGTTTTTTTTTAATGTCCTACTTAACAGAAGAATCTTCCTTTAAATTTGCTTCTTCGATATTTCCACCTATTCATTCTAGGTCTATTTATTTAGGTGAAACAACACAACTTCTGGATGAGAGCCCTTCAGATAATTTTCTGCCTCCAGTCCTGCTCTTTTACAGCACATTTTCCACAACATAGAGTGTTCTTTACCAAGCACAGATTGGGTCATGTCTCTTCCCTTGGCTTCTGTGACCCTACTTAATTATATCTTACTTCTCTTTTCTTTCTGTTGGTCATAAAATAACTGTTGAGTGACATCAGTGTGCATATGTCTGAAAGTGAATAAGACCAGATCTTTGTCCACTTTGCAGATCAGTCAGTCTTTAGCTCATCCTTTAACATACATAAATGCTGAAGCCTGGGAGGTAACCTTATGTTTCTGCTGTTGACTCTGCTGTTAACCTTTTTTAAACTTTCCAAGACATCGAGAAAAGTCGCAGTCCACATCAGAAATCCTAATCTGTTACCCTCTCCCCACTGCCCCATTCAGTCCTACACTGGAATGTTAAGAAATGGACAGTTGCTTAACTCTAGTGACTCTAGTAATACTAAGTATGGCAAGTTTCAGCATTTGATCCTTTCTTCATAATCTCTGAATGTTCATTTTTATTTTCAGTTCTGGATATTTAAGGGCCAAACAGTATATGGAAGAAGAAAACTATGATAAAATAATAAGTGAATGCTCAAAAGAAATAGATGCTCAAGGCAAATACATGGCAGAAGCATTATTGCTACGAGCCACCTTCTACCTGCTTATTGGCAATGCCAATGCGGCCAAACCAGATTTAGATAAGGTCATCAGTTTGAAAGAAGCTAATGTGAAGGTACATTTTAAAGTGTGTGTGTGTGTCTGTGTGTGTGTGAGAAAAGAATTTTAAAATGGGGCTTTTACAGGTTTTGCCAAATTTTTCACATTGTGGTTGCCGCTCTCCAAAAGGCTGTTTTTATTTTGGAAGCAACTACAGCTAATGATGATTTGGTGCAGTGAAACTGAAACGTAAATATCAGTGATATTTATCTTTAGCCAGAAAAGGAATTTTTTTCTTTTTTCTATGGCATCTGGTAACTTCAGCTTCCTTTTATAGCTACTGCCTACTGTATTAGACTATATTTAGATAGGGGTAAGGGTGATACAGCAATGCTGTAGATAGTACTGTAAATAACATGCAGTAGGTAGTACAAGATTATAAAATGTATTTAATAAAATAAACACATTTAATAATCTGAAAGATTTTGTTAACATGAGTTAAAAAACAGGTTCTGAAAATACAATACAGAGATATACTAAAATACACCAAAAGTTCTATAGTTGTGTGGTTGGAACAGCTTTTTATGTGTTCATAACTATTTTCATAATTAATATTTAGGGGGATCTGTTGAATTATATGAGCCTTCTCAGTGCTTTAACAAGACAGAGCTTAGCTACCAATTAACTAAATTCCTTACTAGTTTATTAACATCTCTGTGGCTTGTTTCCTCACTGATTTAAGTGAATTCTGGCTTTTTTCACCTCCAAATGAATTATTCATGTATTTTGTGGAATATAAAAGTTGTTTTCAAGGCCTAAGTATCTGTTAATAAACTGTCTTAACCTCTTGTAAACAAAAGGCATTACAACTAAGTATTTGTTAAAAGTTCCTTTCAAAATGAGGTGTTCAAATTGAGGATACCCTACTAATATTTTTAATTTTATTTCCTACTGATTACAAATATGTTCCTGTTTTTGTTATAATTGTGGGGGCATTCTTATTTGTTTCATTGAAAGAAAATTTACATGTACTTAATACCTCAAAAAATTTTTTTGCAGAAGAAACCTATTTCTTGCTTTCATGACCATGACTTTTTGTTTTAATGGCAAGTAATAATGATGACTGTCATGTGCCCTGTACAAAAATTAGCTCAAAATGGATGAGAGGCCTAAATGTAAGAGTTCAAACTATAAAACTCTTGGAAGAAAACATAGGAGGAAATCTTACCTTGGATTAAGCAATGATTCCTTAGATATGATAACAATACGAAAATCATCAAAACTAAAAACGTCTGTAATTAAAAGGACCATCAAGAAAGAGAAAACACACTCCACAGAATGGGAGAAGATATTCATAATCATGTATCCGATAAGGTGCTTTTATCTAGAATATATACAGAACTCAACAATAGAACCCAATTTAAAAATAGGTCAAAGATCTGAATAGACTTTCTCCAGAGTATACAAATGGCCAATAAGAATATGAAAAGATGTTCAGCATCATTAGCTATAGGGAAATGAAAACCAAAATCACAGTGAGATATCACTTTATACCTACCAAGATGGCTATAATCATAAAAATGGACAATTAAAAGTATTGGTGAGGATATGGAAAAATTGGAACTCTCACATATTGCTGGTAGAATGTAAAATGTTAAAGTCCCTTTGGAAATTAGTTTGGGAGTTCCTCAAAAAGTTAAGTAATTATTGAGTTACCATATGACCCAGCAGTTCCCCTCTAAAGTAGATACCCAAGAGAACTGAATATATATATATCAACACAAAAACTTGTACGAATGTTCATAGCAGTATTATTTATAATAGCCGAAAAGTGGAAGCAACTTAGATGTTCATCAACTGATGAACAGATAAATTGTGGTATATCTGTACAACAGAATATTATTCAGCCATAGAGAAGAATAAGTATTGACACATGCTATAACATAGATGAACCTTGAACACCTTACGTTAAATGAAGGAAGCTAGATACAAAAAGGCCGCATAATGTACAGTTTCATTTATGTGAAATGTTCAGAACATACAAATCTGTAGAAATAGAAAGTAGATTGATGGTTTCCAGGGACTGAGGATTAGGAAGGAAATGGGGAAAGACTGCTAATGTATATGAGGTTTCTTTTGAAGGTGATGGAAATGTTTGGAATTACTCGTAATGGTTGCACAGTTCTGTGAATATATTAAAAATGACTGACTTGTACACTTTTAAAGGATGAGCTTTGGTGTGTGATTTAGACTTCAGTAAAGCTGTTATTTGTAAAAAACTAAAATCTGGTAATGACAACCCTTTTCTTGTTTTGGTTATGTAGCTGCGAGCAAATGCTCTCATCAAGAGAGGCAGCATGTACATGCAGCAGCAGCAGCCCGTGCTGTCTACTCAGGATTTTAACATGGCTGCTGACATTGATCCTCAGAATGCAGACGTCTATCACCACCGAGGACAGGTAAATTTATTTTCTTATCAAGAGTTCTGACCTTTGGATTGAGGAATTTTACACCATTTTTGAGAATGTTGTCACAAGTTTCCTTGTGCCACTTCTGATAGCTGTGAACAAGGTATAGTTTTATAGTTTGGGTTGGCATTTATTAGTCCTATCTTAAATATTTGTCCTTTGAATTTTGGTATTTGCTTATAAAAAAAAAAAAAAGAAAGAAGGCTACAAACGTTGGCCTGCCAGTTCAAGTTTGGTTTTCAGGTGTTTCTGGCTCCTAGGTTTTCAATGACATTGAAACATTTATTGAACATTTTGAGTTAATGCTAGACTCAACAGGGTGATTTCTGTGGGCTTCTTGCTGTAAGGACCTTGCTGTAAGGAAATTTTGTCCTAGACTATCCAAATAGTACCAAAAACACTCTTCTGAATGGAGTTTTATAATATGCGTACTTGATTTTTGGTAAAGATATGTAGTGATGAAAACCATTCCCAGTTTCAGCCTCATCTGGGGAACATACAGCTTTATTACCTGTTTAACATGGATAGCTTCTTGAAATGCATTAGGGTGGAATGTACAGGCTATCCATATAATAACAGAAAAGCTGAAGTTCTTTCTAATGGAGAATTTTACCTAATATTTCTATCTGGAGGCTATTAAGAAGTGTGAGATAACCTCCTAAAATTCTTGACATTTAGGTAATTACTGGGGCGCCTGGGTGGCTCAGCTCTTAAGCAGCTGCCTTTGGCATAGGTCATGATCCCAGGGTCCTCGGATCGAGTCCCACATGGGGCTCCCTGCTAAGCAGGGAGTCTGCTTCTCCCTCTGCCCCTCCCCCCTACTCATGCTCCCTCTGTCTCTCAAATAAATAAATAAATCTTAAAAAAAAAAAAAAAGTAATTACTGGTGTCTGATCCGCTTTGAAATTTTTAAGTACAGAGATACTCAGTTTTCTAGAACAGATTTCTTAAGAGTGACCAAAACTGCAGTACAAAAATGGTGGGTTTCTAATGGTGCTTCTTTTTGGTTGGTTTGTTTGTTTTTTGTTTTTGTTTTTGTGGGCACCAAAGCAGGGTTTATTAAATGATAGCAAAGTGATTGTACAAAGCTCCCGAGAAGGGAGGGGACCCGAGAGGGTTGCCCTCTAATGGTGCTTTAGAAAAAAATCGGTTAATAGTTTTTAGAATCATTCCTTTAAATGATAGGATTTTCTAGTTCACTTAGAAAGGATTTCTATATTGAATAACTACTACATGCATAGCATGATGTTAAACTGTGATAAGAGACATTTCTACTCAACCGGTGCACCTGTTATTTTGAATTGTGTATATGTGTGTGTGTGTTTTTTCTTAGCTGAAAATACTGCTTGATCAAGTTGAAGAAGCAGTGGCAGATTTTGATGAATGTATTAGATTAAGACCTGAGTCAGCTCTGGCACAAGCTCAGAAATGTTTTGCATTGGTAGGTTCTACTTTATGTTTTCCTAAACATCATTTTTATTTCCCATTGTTAACAAAAATAAGTATCTCATTGTCTACAAAACCATCATCTCTTTTTTCCCCAAAGGATGACTACAAGGGAAAAATGTGTTCAGGGAAATAGAGTATATTTGCTAATTGAGGTATTGTTCTTGTATACCTCTGGATGTTTTATTTGAGTTCATCTTGATGTTTGTCCCTGATTTCATGCTCCCCTAAACAGCACTGTTCTCCCTGCCTTTCTACCATAAGCTAGCACAAAAAAAAAAAAAAAAAAAGTATTTTGAGGAAATTCTCTTCAGTCAGTCATATCACATAACTGCTCTCTCATCTCACCTTATTAATATTCAGAAACACAAAGCTGAAAATCAGACAAAATAAGTTCATTTTTAGTGAAATGAGGTACTTCCAATTAACCCTATAGCCTGAGTCCTAAAAGACTTTTTAAAGAAATTGGTCATAAGCACATTTATATTATGGATGAAAAATGTTGTTAGGTGAAGCTTAATAGTAACTTTGGTAAAGTGGTAATAAATTAGATTTAAAACTCCCCCATTTATATGCAAAGTTAACTTCTTACAAGTTAGTATGCCTTCTTCTAGATTATTGAACGTCTTGAAATTGTATAATGGCAATGAAGTCATAGTTGTACATAGCCTATGGATCCCTGCTCCGGAGATATTTCCTTGGAACCCTTTTAGATGCAGCAAATTAGGTTAGCAAATCACCTGCTTTTCTGGAAATATTCATGTGATTTTGTGTGACTTGTAATATGTTAAATTCCATGAGTTTTTGAGTTCTTGATTTGATGGGCCTGTTTTGATTTTTTAAAACAGTATCGCCAGGCATATACGGGAAACAATTCTTCACAAATCCAAGCAGCTATGAAAGGTTTTGAAGAGGTCATAAAGAAATTTCCAAAGTGTGCTGAAGGCTATGCACTATATGCTCAGGTAAATGTGATTTTTCATATTTTTTCAGTCGGCATTTTTTTTTTTATGATTTTATTTTTTAGAGGTGGGGGAGGAACAGAGGGAGAGGGGGAGAGAGAGAATCTCAAGCAGGCTCTATGCTCAGAAGAGCCCATGCAGGGCTTGATCTCACAACCCTGAGATCATGACCTGAGCCAAAATGAAGAGTGGACACTTAGCCGTCTGAGCCACCCAGGCACCCCTTAAAGATTTCATTTTGAAGTAATCTCTACACCCAACATGGGGCTCAAACTCACAAGCCCAAGATCAAGAGTTGCATGTTACACTGAATCAGCCAGCCAAGGCCCGCAGTTTCCAGTCCTTTTGAAGAACTGCATTCGTACGCTGAATTTCAGTATGGAAATTAAAAACAGTGCTTCCCTGGTTGCAGCTTCTGTGAACACGAATGGCTTTGTTCTGTTATGATTCTCCTGGCTTCCAAAATGGTCTTGAATCACCTTAGGAGTGACTCCTGTGTTGATAGTTTGAAAACCCTGGCCCTGAACTCAACGTGGGGAAGCTTAAATCAAGCATTTCCCTTAATTGTTCATTTGGATTGGATTTGCAAAAGTTAATTATCTTAGGAAAATTTACTCTGTGCAGTTGGTGGGAAGAATGTTATGGAAAGGATTTTCTTCCTATTTAGATCACTGTTCTTTTAAATGGTTAGGTAGGCTGTAACAGTTCATTTTAATTTCTCTGTGGTTTGCCAAATCCTGAACCTTTCCTTGCTTTAGGATTGAAGGTATGGAAAATAGAATGTACACTTGAATTATTTTCACTTTTTAATTGTAGTCTGAAGTCTTTGAAAATTTATTAATTTTAAGTCCTCCAATAAATGAAAATGGTTAGCTTCTTACAGCCACAGTTAGACTTTTTTCTGTAAGTAAATGATCTCAGAATGACTGTTTTCTCTCTTTAAGTTGAAAGTTGCTTTTGGTATATTCATAAACCAGATATCTCAGTATGCTATATAATATCTTCCTTATTCTTTTTTATTCCAAAGAAATATTTTCTCCCTACCCCAAACATCACAAATAGGAAACATTTAAAAATGACCATTTGTGGTAGACTTCTACCTCCAAACCTTTTCTGAAGGTTGTTTTAATTTCTTCCATGCATTCTTTAGTCAAGTTAAATAAGTACCACAGGTTATAACTTTTTTTTGAGCGGGATTATGATAAGATTGATTTATGTTGGATCTGTTCTTTAGAAGTCCTAATATCAGGGCACCTGGGTGGCTCAGTCATTTGAGCATCTGACTCTTGACTTTGGCTTCAGTCATGAGACTGGGGCCTGTGTTGGGCTCCACACACAGCGTGGAGTCTAGAGATTCTCTGTCCCTCTGCCCCTCTCCCTGCTCGTGCTTTCTCTCTTTCTCTCTAAAATAAATAAGTAAAATCTCTAAAAAAAAAAAAAAAAAAAAAAAAAGTCCTAATATCACTGCATTGTTAAGAATTGAGATTCTAGGGTATGACGTACAACCCAGAAATTCTTTAAATTGAGTTTGAAATGATCTGTTTTAAAATTTCTGGACAGGATGGTGATAATAAAAAAATGAAACACTGCTGACTACACACTATTTAATTATGAAAACATATGATATAAAATTTTATAGAATGTATCAAAATTAAAATAGGACAAACACATTATGATTGTAGGACATTTTTATTGAACAAGTACACTTGGGTTTATGCCTTATGTTTGATTAGAAACAAACCAGAAAGTGACAGCACTAACCTCATCACTGAAATGAAATTCAGAGGGGTTTTTAATACTAGGTACAACCTCTTGAGAGCTTTTCTGATTGCATTTTTTCCTGTCACTGTGCTCCCTTCAGAATAGCTATGGCTTACTTGTGCTATCATCTTATCAGCACTAACATTACTAGTCTAAAATTTCTATCCTTTGACCCCTCTTTTGATTTTTACTTCATGAAATAATATATATTACTTTATATACACACGTAGATATAGTGCAATATTTTTTAACTCTCAAGCTTGAGCTTAGATGCTGGCTAAGTCTCAAAGTTAGGTTCAGCATGAATTGGTATCCATATAACCAAGCGTTCCATTTCTGCCATGGGATTTGCCCTAAAATAGTTGACTGTAGCTGCTTTTTTTTTTAATCAACATTTTTAAGGAATGACTTGATAACAGTTAACACATAACTGAATTTATTCTTCCAAAGAGTATTGTCTTTAAAATAAGTCCCTTATGATATATTATGATAAATTATGAGTAAGTGACATGAGTGCACCTGTGAGAAACTGATATTAGAACTGGCACCAAGAGCAGGACTTTCTCTGGTCTACACTGTACCAGATCATCTGCTATTTTATGTAACCATTTGACAAAAAGAACAATTAAGATTTCATATTTACAACAATAAAAAAATAATTAAGATGTAACATTTAACTTGGTAATGAATGGATAAGTAAATTTTAATTAGTAAACAATATACTTTTAATTGCTTAGGTTGACAGTTACCTTAATATAACTGAAGTATCTCCTCACATAGGCATTAACAGATCAACAACAGTTCGGGAAAGCTGATGATATGTATGATAAATGTATTGATTTGGAACCAGATAACGCCACAACATACGTTCATAAAGGGTATGTATATTTGTCGTTCTCTTTGTTTCTGTAAGAAACTATATCTTGCATGTAATAAGGTGGATTTCTTCTGGTCATTAAGGAAGGAAGGTGGGGGACTGTGGTAGAGAGTATCCGTAAGTTAACTGACAAATTTCTTAATGCTGTAGATGCTCCACTGTTAATTTTTAAATTTTTATGTTTCATTCTTATACAGCAGCTGGTAAATATACTGTTTTCACTCTAAAGATTTCAGTACTGAAAGTCCTGTCTAATGTTACCTGTATGAAAATAAGTTTTTCCAGTCCTTATGTACTTATCACTTAAAAAACTTTATACAAAGTAAAAAAGTCAGCTTTGCAAGTTAAGTTAGTAACAGAGCCTAGACCTTTGGACACTTTTTTCATAATAAGGAATTTGGACTATAAAACCAATATAAAATTGAGAGAAAAAATTAATGATTATATACTATTTTAGATTGTTTTTCTCTGTAAATTCATTGAGGGTAGAAATTGAGTCATGTGCTTATATTGCTATTGATACTATGCCATAGTTACATCTGACTGCCTTGTTGCCTTTGCAGTTTACTTCAGCTTCAGTGGAAGCAAGATCTGGATAGAGGTTTGGAACTGATCAGCAAGGCTATCGAAATTGACAATAAATGTGATTTTGCATATGAAACCATGGGAACTATTGAAGTGCAAAGGTAACTTCTACAGTCTAAGGAAATTTAAGGCAGTTCCATAGATATTTATCTTCTCATTCTTCTCATTACAAATATGTTATTGTCAATATCCATTAAATTCTTAATATGTCATGCCTTTTGAAGGAAGCTTCTCTCAAAACTATACAACTTTGATTTGCCTTGTTTCATTTTCTTCCTTTAAAAGTTACACTTAAAAAGTTTTAAGTCAAGCATATGTATTAGAAAGGAAAATTTGATCTTTCTCTAATACCTCTTGTGTGTTCTTTGCTCTGTTCACCTGTATTATTTCTGTTGGAGGGGAAAAATACCTGTAGTGTGCTTAGGTAGGGTAGTGCAGCGTAAGGATTCCTGCCAGAATACAGGAACATCCAGATCCTGCTACAAATAAGCAACCAGCCAAGTAACTGGACACGATGAAACATCATCCCTGAGCCCATGAGTTTTCTTAAAAATCACGGAGCTAGAGATTTTTTACAACTCTTAACTGCTCATAACTTCTTGTTTTGTGAAAATATTTATCCAGAGTTGCACCTGGGAGTCACCATTAACAGGTGACAACTGTTTATACCATAGAATTTAGTGTCGTATACCGTCTTAGTACTGGCATTGCTGTCCATTTGAGTGTCTAGTCTAGGCCAGGTACTGAACCTTGGGTGGTTTTCCAAATTTTATTTCAAATGATCTTTACCCCAGTCCTTCTAAAGGTAGGGATTATGTGATCTTCAGTTTAACCGAAGAGGGTAGAAACTGATGTCCAAACTGGTTAACAAGGTTACATGATGATCCAGTAGTAGGAATAGGATATTAGCCTCTGTATTTCACTGATGCCAAATTAACTGATCTTGTTAGGAATCACTAGGGATTGTTTTAACTCCCTGTCATTCGGCCCCTCCTATGTCCTCTCTTTGCTCCACAGTGAGCGGAGTATATATAGGCTGATGAAATTTGTGACAGTTACATGTAAATATTATTTCTTAGTTGCCAGTTTGTTAATGTGGATATTCTTGCACTAAGATAGGATGGGATACTGGTTCGTAATCTTTTTTGAGGAAAGCTATAAGGTTATTTGTGTAGCCTGGGTTAAGAACCCCTGATACGCACTTGATGGGTTTTCATGGTATATTAATTATAGTTTAAGGAATCCATTCTAAATCCTACCAAATAAATAAAAGTAAATGAATGAATGAAATTGCTCATTATCCTAGGATTTAGCCAATCTACCTAATAACCAAACATGAATCTCTTAAAGTTATTTTTTAAAAAACAAGACTTTCATGTAGCCATATATTGTGGTAGGAAGTTAAATAGTTACCCCAGAGGTCCTTTATAAATGCAGTTTAGTAGGGACTTTATAAATGTTCTAAGATTTCAAGCATGTATGCATATATACATGGGTAAGACAACTTAAAACAGCTCTCGGTTCTTGGCAAGTATGTAAAGCCTAACCACATCTAGACTAGTAGGAGGCAAATTACATTTTTTTTTGACCAAGCATATTCATCCATTTACTGAAAAAACAGATACTAATTACCAGGCATTGTACTAGGTTCTGGGAACTGAGAAGTGTTTATTAAGGATGTAGTAAGAATATGAATATACATTCATCTGACTTGCACAGAATGACAGTATATCTGTGGAAAGACTGGGGGCGGAAGGGGAAGATATTTTTCTTGAGGATATTGTATTTGAACTGGGCCTTAGAACAGTGAGGATTTGATTAGAGTCAGGCAGAGATGCCATAAATCATTTGAGCATTATGTATAGGTAAGAGAGCCAGGGGCCTCCAGGGAACCTGTGTAACTGGAGTAGAGATGCATGGGGTGGACTATGGTGGTAAGAGATGAGGGGAAAGAAGAGTTCACATGGATGTGAAGGTAAGGCCCGAATACCATTAATGTTCTCTGAGGTTATGTGACTGCTTTCTAAAGGAGTCATTTAATTTCTGTAGTCTCACTGTTCTTATCTGAAAACAAAGACTATGAAAGGTATAATGTAAGTACATAGTATTTATAATAGTAGCTAATATTCATTGAGTGTTTTCTATGTGCTAGGCACTATTTTGTTTCTTATACAGAAGCATTTTTTTAGAATCCTAAAACTGGGTGGTCAGAAATTTCATTGTGTTCTGTGAAATGCTTGTTGTATGTGAAACATTTAAAATTGTTCTTTTAGAGGAAACATGGAGAAAGCCATTGACATGTTCAACAAAGCTATTAACCTGGCCAAATCGGAAATGGAGATGGCTCATCTGTACTCACTCTGTGATGCTGCCCATGCCCAGACAGAAGTTGCAAAGAAATACGGATTAAAACCACCAACGTTATAAAATAGGGGGGAAGGAGAATGACCCTCTTTTTAGAAGTTTACTCCCTTTTCAACTGAACCCTAAAGACACTGTCATGAACTGTGCTGAATGGTGGAACTTAGTATTTCTGTTTGTGGTGTTGTCATTCGTTACGTTTCATGTTTAGGTATTGTGGGAGTGGCTGCTGAAGGAAGTTTGCAGTGTTGCAGCTTTTATTCCTTGTGCAACAAAAGCTTAGAAACTGTTAAAGGGATATTAAAGTTGCAGAGAGTACAGATGATAATTGGCCATGCAAATAAAAACTTTGATTTGTTGATTTGACTTTTTTTTTTTTTTTTGGATCTTGCGGGGGTTACGTTCTGGATGATTTTGTGTGTGTGTGTGTGTATGCGTGCAATATAAGTATTTTACAGCATGTTGGTTTTTAAATTAACATAGTAAGTGCTGTAAAATAGGTTTCTTTTGGATTCAATTAATCCCTTTTAGTTTTGTTTTGTAACAAAACAAATGGGGATTTTGTTTTGAAGGCAGCAAAACAGACCCTTTAAACCACTGTCAGCATGCACAATGCCTCTGATTCTGCAGAAGGTTAGATTCAGTGGCAACTTAAGCCTTTTGACCCCATTCAACTCCAGTGAATAATGTACATTGTCGTTAAAAGTCCACAGCAGCTGGCTTTCATACAGTAAATCACACAGAAGCAAAATACTGTGGTATATATGCTGGAAGACTGAAAATTAATAGGAGAGTGAACCAGGCAAGAGGTAAGATGAAATAGGAATGGGTTTGTAAATTCCCGTGGCTATCTTCTGTATGAGGTACACTATTTAATAGTGTATTTTTGAAAGAAAATTCAGGTTGGTTGTGTGTATAAAGATGAAGTGTGATGTGTGGGAGTGTTTAATTAGCTTAAAATTTGTAGTGAAGAAAATGTGATTAAAGGTTCCAAAAGAATGTAAATCTTGGAGCCAGAAGCATAGTATTTCCTGAGGTGGTAAGTCTAGTGCTTTAACTATGGCTACATATGCTTAAAGATTATTAAACCAGTATTTTCAGAGGTGCTGAGGAAATGTGGAATGCTTTTTAGTTTTGAGCTAACTAACTAACCTTGGTCTCTAGGGCCTGACTGTGCATGGCCAGGTCTTTACTGACAGATTTTTTTTCCTTACTTTACCTTTTTACTTAAAAATCACTTTGGGTTTTGTTTTTCCAATTGTCACTTTTATAGACCATCCTTTTGTTTATATGCTGGATTTTTCTGGTGGGGGAGAGGCTGTGTTCTTAAGGTATCCCTTGTTTTGAGATATTTGGGTTTGGGAGAGGTTTATTTAAGTCTGAGGATAATAAAAGAGCAAGCAGGCCTTCAGTTACACTTCAGGAAATGAAATATAATTAGAGTCTACATTTTTGAGAGTAAAGGTGCATTGTACCCCTCTGTAAGAGGGTGCTTTATCCTAGTGAAGTCAAAAAGGTTTTGTCTACAAATGCTGTCTTCCTAGAAACTGTAAGAAATGACCCCCTTCCAAAGTCAGAGTTTAGAAAATATTGAGGAGGTCTCTAGTGGGGACAGTTTAACATAATTTAAGATGGTTTGGATAATGGAAAGTTTGAGAACTCTGCATTTTAGTTCTTAAATTATGTACCAACTATCATAACCCCTGAATACAGAAATGTTCTACATCTTTAAATAACCTCTGACTTAAAGTTTTTATTTGCATGGCTGTATTTACATTAACACTGGTATTTTCTTCTACTGTTCTCCCTTCCTACCCTTTGGGGCTGGGTAGAAAAAACACACAAAGGAAACTGAAGCATGTACCATTCAGTACTATCATTCCAAATCCTCATGGACTATTGCTTGTTCTGAAAAATATTTGAAACTGCACTGAAAGCTGCATCTGTCTGTATCTTTTCTTTTGTAAATGACCTCACATGTAAATTCACCAAATAAATATTACATTGAAGCTTTTCTATCTGTTCTCTAAATAAAAAGATAGGTAGCTTATTCATTTATCATAGTATAGAGTAAAAGCATAATGATTCTCTTATGGGCTTTTCAAACTAAGTTTTTGGTGTGAATGGTGGAGTTCCCTGAGAACACTTGTCCTTTTTACTGGTGAAACAAAGCTCTAAGAAGAGCTAGCGGAGCCAATTTCTTTTATTCCTACCTATTATGCCTTACCTGTGCTTGCATGGCAGCCTAGAATTTTGCCAACCACACCTGAGCTTTGTGACTGATGTGATCTTCAAACTGGTTTCACCAGTGAGTTTTAATCAGTTTGCAACCACTCTGTAGTCTTTCAGAAGCGATGCCTGAAGTTATCTACCCTTTATTAATTGAGATATAAATAGGGAATACATCCCAAAACAAGCAGCAGCTTTGGTTTTAAAACGGTTCAGATAGACTTTCAGGCCTCTGGAAGATCAAATTGTAGTTTAAACTGTCCCAGTACATATCAGCTGTCATCATCTTAAGGTTGTTTACATACAGGAGGACGTATAATTTAACCAAACCAGGAAACTTTTGAGTTTAAAACTAATAGTTAATTAAGACTGTCCTGGTCGCACTGAGTTCTTTGCTGTATTTATAAGGAAATAACATAGAAGGGGGGAGTAATTAATCCTAACCTCAGTTCTCTGTAAAATTGTGAATAAAGTGATGGAACTTGATCTATTTTCAAGCCTTAACACACTGTGATAGAGTAATAATGGTCCCCTGAAAGATATCCACATCTTGACCCCTGGAACCTGTGAATGTTAATTTACATGTCAAAAGTGAACTCTGCAGATTTGATTCAATTAATGATTTTGACATAGGAAGATTATGCTGAATTATCTGAGCCCCAAATGTAATCCCAATTGTGCTTGTAAGAGAGAAATCATAGAAGAGAATGTGATCAGCAGGAGAGATTGGAGTGATGTGGCCACAAGCCAAGGAATTCTGGCAGCCACCAGAAACTGGGAAAGCAATAAAGAGATTCTGCCTTAGAGCTGAGTTTGGCCCTGCCAACAGTGATTTCAGCCCAGTGAAACTGATTTCGGACTTCTGATCTCCAGTACTCTAAGACAATAAGAATCTGTTGTTTTAAGTCACTAAATTTGTGGCAGTTTGGTTACAGGAGTGATAGGAAACTAACACACACTCCTTTGGCTATTGTGCACAAGGTAACTTACAGTTTAAAGGAATTCTTCTGAATATCTCAAAGTACAGCATGTCTTCCCCTGCTCTTAAATTTTGACTAAAGGTGGTTTAGGCAATGAATGTACACCTAGGCCACAGTGTGGAGGTTAAATCAAGAACTGGGGCATTTGTGATGTAAAATATATGTGATCATGGTATACTCACCAGACCAAAAGGCTGCTTTTCAGGTATGAGGCAAAAGTTGACACACCAATCTTCCTGATGAATATAGATGCAAAATTCCTCAACAAAATATTAGCACACCAAATCATATAATGCATTAAAAAAAATCATCCACCCCAATCAGGTAGGATTTATTCCATGGAGGCAAAGGTGGTCCAACATTTGCCAATCAATATACTGTATCACATTGGGGCACCTGGGTAGCACAGTCGTTAAGCATCTGCCTTCGGCTCAGGGCGTGATCCCGGCGTTCCGGGATCGAGTCCCACACATCGGGCTCCTCCGCTGGGAGCCTGCTTCTTCCTCTCCTGCTCCCCCTGCTGTGTTCCCTCTCTTGCTGACTGTCTCTCTGTCACATAAATAAAATCTTAAAAATATATATATATACTATATCACATTAAGAGAAAAGATAAAAAAGATACAGTCATCTCAATAGATGGAGAAGAAGCATATGACAAAGTACAACATCCATTCATGACAAAAACTCAACGAAGTAGGTTTAGAGGGAACATACCTCAACATAATAAAAGCAATTTATGAAAAAACCTACAGCTAACATACTTAATGATGAAGAACTCAAGAGCAGGAAGATCAAGAACAAGACAAGAACAAGTCAACACTTTTTAGTGTCCAGCACAGTACTGGAACCCTAGCCACAGCAATAAGAAAAACAAAAGACATCCAAATTGGAAAGAAGTAAAACTTCCACTTTTTGTCGATGGCACAATACTATATACAGAAAAACCTAAAGACTCTATTGAAAAACTACTAGAACTGATAAATGAATTCAATGAAATTGCAGGATACAAAATCAACATACAGAAATGTTGCATTTCTATATACTAATAGTGAAGTAGCAGAGAAATTAAGAAAACAGTCTCATTTACAACTGCATCAAAGAGAATAAAATAACTAGGATTAGCCTTAACTAAGGAGGTGAAAGACATGTACTCTGAAAACTACAAAACAATGATGAAGGAAACAAAACAGCACAAATAGATATTCCATGCTCATGGAATAGAAGAACCAATCTTGTTAAAATGCATACTACCCAGGGCAGTCTACAGATTAAATGCAATGCCTGTGAAAATACCAACATCTTTCACAGAAGTAGAACAAATAATTGTAAAATTTGTATGGAACCCAAAAAGACTGAAAAGCCAGAGCAATCTTGAGAACAGAACCGGAGGTGTATCACAATCCCAGATTTCAAATTACACTGTACACAACTGTAATCAAAACAGGATGGTACTGGCACAGTCACACAGATCAATGGAACAGAATAGAAACCCAGAAATAAATCCACCCTTCCATGGCCAATTAATCTACAAAGAAGGAGGCAAGAGCATACAACACGGAAAAGATAGTCTCTTCAATAAATGGTGCTAAGGAAACTCGATGGCTACATGCAAAAGAATGAAACTGGACCACTTTCTTACACCATACATGAAAAGAAACTCAAAACGGATTAAAGAAGAGACCTGAATGTGAGATCTGAAACCATAAAATTCACAGAAGAAAACAGGCAGTAACATTGGCTATCACAACATTTTTCTAGATCTGTCTCCTCAGTCAAGGGAAACAAAAGCAAAATTAACCTATTGGGACTACATCAAAATAAAAAGCTTTTTCACAGTGAAGGAAACCATCCACAAAACAAAAAGGCAACTTAATAAATAGGAGAAATTCACAAATGATATATCCAATGGTTAATGTCCAAAACAGACTTAAACAACTCGACCCCTGCAAAACAAATAATCCACTTAAATAGGGGCAAAAGACCCGAACATTTTTCCAAAGATGACATACAAATAGCCAACAGACTCATAAAAAGATGCTCAACATCACCAATTACCTGGGAAATGCAAATCAAAACCACAATGAGCTACCACCTCACACCTGTCAGAATAGCTAAAATAAAAATGAGGAAATAAAAAGTGTTGGCAAGGATGTGGAGAAAAAGGAGTCGTCCTGCCCTTTTGGGAATGCAAACTGGTGTAGCCACTGTGGAATACAGTATGGAGTTTCCTCAAAAAATGAGAATTACCATATGATCCAGTAATTCCACTACTCGGTATTTACCGAAAAATACAAAAACACTAATTTGAAAACAAACGCACCTCTATGCTTATTGAAGCATTATTTACAATAGCCAAATTATGGAAGCATAATTTATTCATTGATAAATGAATGTGTATATACACAGTGGAATATTACTGAGCCATAAAAGAATGAAAGCATGCCATTTGCAACAACATGGATAGATCTAGAGGCTATAATGCTGAGTGAAATAAGTTAGAAAAATAGAAGAACTGCACTCGTGTAATTAAAAAAACAACAAAGAAAAAAGAGACAAACCAAAAGCAGACTCTTAACTATGGAGAAATAGTTACCAGAGGGAAGGTGGGGGTGGGGAGGAGATGGGTGAAATAGGTGAAAGGGATTAAGAGTATATTTATCATGATGAGTACTGAGTAATGTATAGAATTGTTGAATCACTCTATTTTTACACCTGAAAGTAACACCTTATGTTAACTATACTGGAATTAAAAAATTAAAAAAAAGATGTGGTATATGCACGTGTAGGTATATGTAATTCCACACACTGGGATATTACTCAGCCATTAAAAAAACAATGAAATGTTGCTATCTGCAACAATATGGATAGACCTAGAGGATATAGAATATACAATATATCCTAGAGGATATAATGCTAAGTGAAATAAGAAACACAAATAGCATGATTTCTCATATGTGAAATTTAAGGGAAAAAGAAACAAAAAAACATTCTTAAATAGAGAAAACAAACTGATGGTTTCCAGAGTGGAGCTGGGTATTCGGATGAGTGAAATGAAAGGGATTAAAACTACACTTAGCTCAATGAGGACTGACAAATGTGTAGAATTGCTGAATCACTGTATGGCACATCTGAAACTAATAAAACACTGTGTCAGTAAAGTTGAGATGCCTCTGCCAATGCACAGAAGAAACATGAAAATGAAGACACTATTTTCAAACATTTTTAGAAGTGTTAAAGTTAAGCAATGTGAAAATAACTACACCCTGGTTTATTTTAGGGCGACAGTGCACAAATTCTATTGGGGGTTGAAAGCTAGTATTAGACCATTCTAGATGGTCTTCATGCTAGAGGTTATTCAAGGTCCTGCTGGTCACTGACAGAAATGGCTGTGGTGTCTGACCCCAACCAAAGGAGGGGAGGGAGTTAAAAGTGGGAGTAGGCTAAGGACCAACATGACTACTCCCTTTCAGAGCTCAGCGTAATTTCTCCAGTTCTTTTGTTGGCACTGAAAGAAAACAGGACTCTGAGCAATCGGTGTCCTAGAAGCCATGGGAGGGCTCAACAGAAAAGGCTCACAGAGCAAATGTGGGGGAAGAAGACCATGACGAAAAGGGACTCCTAGGCATCATTTTGGAGGAGGGAAAGTTTAAAGGGGACCAGACAGAACAGGTGAGATTCTCTGCAGAGATGGCCCATCATCTAAATTATCAGTGAACTGCTATATTAAACAGCTTGTACCCAATTTTATCTCAGAACGTCTGCTTTATGTCAAGAACCATGAAGGATATAAGATTTTACCATTCTTGCAAACCCTTTGCCATTCTTATAAACTAGTTTCACGAATGATGGCAAAAGACTTGAGATCCAGAGACAATGGACTTAATTACTTAAGAAGGGCAAGCAAGATGAGCTTCATGTTTGCTTTGCTTCCCTTGTACTCCAAATACTATGGAGATGACCTGAAGTAATCCAGGTGGATGCTGCACAGGCAGTGGGATTGTGTCATAGATGAAAAACTCTGAGCTTAAGAAATCAAATCCTAAAGGGCTGACTGCAAGCAAACATACCTGACTTTGGCATCAGAGGAAGACATTTTTATTATACTGGTTTGTGAAAAAGCCTGTCCTATTCTCCAGAAAGACATATCTCTATCTTCCCAAACCATTCACTATACAAACTTTTTTGAAAGGACAGCCTGGAAGAAAAGCTGTCAATGCCTCTGTTCACAAGAGAGGCAGAAACTTAAAGACTCACCGAGAAATGACTACCCATCTGTACATATTTTTACCTTTTATTCATCTCAAGCTTAATCTTTCACCAGTTACAATGCCTATCTTGGACAATAGCATGGTGCAGGAAAAAATATTACTGGCCTCAGCATGAAGTGACCCAAGTTCTAACTAACAACGTTTTCCACTGCCTGTGTGATCTTAAGTAAATAATGTCCTACCCAGCTCTATATTATGTGAAGCTACACCATACCCAATTAGAATCCCTTAGGGTAAAGAAAAGATTCCAGAACACGTAGAAGTCATTTAGCCAGAAAACTTAGACATAAATTGGTGCAATCTGGGGAATAAATTCACTCCAACGTGTCATGTTTTTACTGAGCATTCATCATGGTGAGGACCAGCCATAAAAAGGTGAACATAAAGGCTTTGAGGAGCTCCAAAATGAAGACAACAAAATTGGTGCCATAAAGCTCTATCTATACAATGTGGTATGGAAACACACACAACAGTAATGAATTCTGCTAGGACTTGACGGATAAATAGATTTAGGTAAGAGCTTTCTAGAAAATGGGAAAAACCACAAGAATTTAAAAATAAAACCTAAGTGAAGACAAATTATAAGTATGAGCTGAAAATAAACCCTCCAAGTTAAGAGTCCAGCAAGATGAAGCTGTTTTTATTTTAACTGGTAAGAAGATGCCAATAGTGTAGCTTCATGTTTGAGAACTATCTGCATATATTTAGGACTGCACATAGATGAGATTACTTCAGGAGAAAATAAAAAGGGCTAAAAATAAAACTTTGGGAAACATCAATATCTAAGGGACAAAGGTGGCAATGAAAAGTTGTCAGACCACTAACCACAGTAAGACCAAGGTCGCAATGATAGTGTTAGGTTTCAGGGAGGTCAAATGGACAGGTCTACAGATAGATTATCAGTAATCTTTGCCAAAGAAGTTTCATTGGAATGGTAAGGGCAGATCCACTG
This sequence comes from Ailuropoda melanoleuca, assembly GCF_002007445.2. Lineage (NCBI taxonomy): Eukaryota > Metazoa > Chordata > Mammalia > Carnivora > Ursidae > Ailuropoda > Ailuropoda melanoleuca. The sequence continues at coordinate 45,592,198 of NC_048218.1, read as the reverse complement.
AAAGACAAGAATGGACTAGTGAGCAGAAATGACTCCTTTAAGAAATGGGGTGAAAAAAGACAGTTCTAAACGAGGTAAACCCAAGGAGGTCCATACCAAGACACAATTAAAATGGCAAAGGTTAGGGGCACCTGTATGGCTCAGTCAGTTAAGTATCTGCCTTTGGCTTAGGTAATGATCCCAGGGTCCTGGGATTGAGCCCTGATCAGGCTCCTTGCTCAGCAGGGAACCTGCTTCTTTCTTTTTCTCCCTCTGTTTGATACTGCCCCTGCTGTGCTCCCTCTGTTTCTGTCAAATAAATAAATAAAATCTTTTAAAAAAATAAAATGCCAAAGGTTAAAAGATAAAAAAAAAATTTTTTAGAAGCAGTATAAGAGAAGCAAAAGTTACATATAAGGGAAACCCCAGAAGGCCACCAACTGATTTTTCAGCAGAAACTTAGCAGACCAGAAGAAAGCAGCATGATATATTCAAAGAGCTAAAAGGAAAAAGCTACAACCAAGAATACTCCACTAGGCAAGGTTATCATTCAGTATTGAAGGCGAGATGAAGAGTTTCCTAAGCAAAAGTAAAAGGAGTTGATCACTACTAAACTTGTCTTTCAAGAAATGTTACAGAGACTTAAGGGGCGGGAGGAAGCCATAAATAGAAAATTGTGAATAAAAAGATGTAAAATATGACAACATACACATAAAACGTGAAAGAGGGGGTAAAAAAGAAGAACGTGTTCAAACGTAAATGACCAACCTAATGTAGTTTGTTATATACTTAGGGTCCTATAAATGAACTTCATGGTAACCACTAACCCAAAACCTGTAATAGATACACAAAAATAAAGAGAAAGAAAACCAAGCCTAACAGTACAGAAAGTCATCAACCACAAGAGAGCAAGAAAAGAAACAAAGAAGAAATACAAAAACAACCAGGAAACGAAAAACAAAATGACAACAAGTACATACCTATCAATGAGTACTTTAAATGTAAGTGGTCTAAATGCTCCAATCAAAAGACATAGGGTGGCAGAATGGATGGAGAAAATAAAACTAATCCATATGCGGTCTACAAGAGACACTTCAGACCTAAAGACACATACAGACTGAAAGTGAAAGGATAGAAGAAGATATACCATGCAAATAGAAGTGAAAAAAAGAAAGCCAGGGTAGCAACAGTTAGACAAAATAGGCTTTAAAACAAAAACTATAACAAGAGGGGCGCCTGGGTGGCTCAGTTGGTTAAACATCTGCCTTTGGCTCAAATCATGATCCCAGAGTCCTGGGATCAAGCTCAATGTCAGAATCCCTGCTTAGCAGGGACCCTGCTTCTCCCTCTGTCCTCCCCCCACCCCCTGCTTGTGCATGTGCACTCTCTCGCTCATAAATAAAATCTTTAAAAAATAAAAATAAAACAAAGACTATAACAAGAGACAAAGAAGACTACTACATAATGATAAAGGGATCAATCCAACAGGAGGACATAACAATTGTAAATATGTATGCACCCAACACCAGAGTACCTAAATACATAAAGCAAATATTAAAAGATATAAAGGAAGAAAATGATAGTAATACAATAACAATAGGGGACTTTAACACCCTACTTGCATCAATGGATAGATCATACAAGCAGAAAATCAATAAGGAAACTGTGTCTTTCATTAAATCAGATGGACTTAACAGATATACATAGAACATCCCTTCCAAAAACAACAGAATACACATTCTTTTCAAGTGCACATGGAACATTCTCCAGGACAGAACATGTTAGGCCACAAAACAAACCTCAAATTTAAAAAGACTAAAGGCATATCATACATCATTTCCAACCACAACAGTATGAAACCAGAAGACAATCACAAGAAAAAAACTGAAGAAAATACAAACATGGAAACTAAACCACATGCTACTAAACAGCCAATGGGTTACAAAGGAAGAAGAAATAAAAAAACTACATGTAGACAAATGAAGATGAACATACAGTAGTCCAAATTCTTTGGGATACAGCAAAAGCAGTTCTAAGAAGGAAATTTATAGCAATACAGGCCTACCTCAAGGAATAAGAAAAATCTCAAATTAACAATCTAAACTTACACCTAAAAGAACTAGAAAAAGAAGAAAATCAAAACCCAAGGTTAGTAGACAGAAGGAAATTAATACAGTTCAGAGCAGAAATAGACTGAAAAAAGAAAAATTAAAAAAACAAGAGAAAAGATCCATGAGACCAAGTCAGTTCTTTGAAAAAATAAAGAAAGAAGATAAAAATAAATAAAATTGGAAATGAAAGAGAAGTAACAGTCAACACCACAGAGATACAAAGGATTACAATACTATGAAATATTATATACCAGCAAACTGGACAACCTAGAAGAAATGGATAAATTCCTAGAAACATATATTCTTCAAAAACTGAATCAGAAAGAAACAGAAAATCTGAACAGACCAATAACTAGTAATGAAACCGAACTGGTAATCAAACTCCTAACAAAGTCCAGGACCAGATGGATTTGGTGAATTCTACCAAACATTTAAAGAAGAGATAATAACTTCTCTCAAATTATTCTAAAAAAAATAGAAGAGGAAGGAAAGCCTCCATTTTACAAGGCCAGCATTGCCTTGGTAACAAAACTAGACAAAGACACTACTAAGAAAGAAAATTACAGACCAATATCTCTGATGAACATAGATGTAAAAATCCTCAACAAAATATTAACAAACTGTATTCAACTATACATTAAAAGGATCATTCATTGTGATCACAGAACTCCAGGGATGCAAAGATGGTTCCCTATTTGAAAATTAATCAACATGATACACCACATGAACAAAGGATAAGAATCATATAATCATCTCAATTTTGTCAAAAGCATTTGACAGAATTAAACACCCATTTGTGATACAAACTCAGCAAAGTGGGTTTTCAGGGAACATGCTTCAACGTAATAAAGGCCACATGTGAAAAAAACAAAACAAAACAAAACCTACAGCTGACATCTTATTCAATGGTGAGAAACTGGGTGCTTTTCCTCTAAGATTAGGAACAAGACAAGGATCTCCCATAGTCTCACTGCTTTTATTCAACATAGTACTGGAAGTCCTGGCCACCACAATCAGACAAGAAACAGGAATAATACACATTCAAATTGGTAAGCAAGAAGTTAAAATGTCACTATTTGCAGATGACATACTATGCACTGGAAACCCTAAAGACTCCATACACACACACAAAAAAACCATTAGAAATAATGAATATAAAATTAACACAGAAATCAGCTGCATTTCTATACAGTAGATATGAAGTAGCAGAAAGAGAAATTATAAAAACAGTACCATTTACAATTGCATCAAAAAGAATACCTAGGAATAAATTTAACCAAGGAGGTGAAAGACATGTACTCTGAAAACTATTTTAAAAAAAAAATTGATGAAAGAAACCGAAAATGACACAAATGCGAAGATATTCCATGCTCATGATTGGAAGAACCAATCTTGTTAAAATGTCCATACTACCCAAAGCAATCTACAGATTCAGTGCAATCCCTATTAAAATACCAACAGCATTTTTCACAGAACTAGAATACTAAAATTTATATGGAACCAAAAAACACCATGAATAGCCAAAGCAACCTTGTAAAAGAACAACAAACCTGAAGGTATTAAAATCCCAGATCTCAAAATATATTACAAAGTTGTAGTAATCAAAACAATATGGTACTGGCACCAAAAAAGACAATGATCAATGGAACAGAACAAACATCCCAGAAATAAAACCATGCTTATATGGTCAATTAATCTATGACAAAGGAAGCAAGAACATACAATGGAGAAAAGATAGTCTCTTCAATAAATAAATGGTGCTGGGAAAACTGGACGGCTACATGCAAAAGAATGAAACTGGACCACTTTCTTAAACCATACACAAAAGTAAAACTCAAAATGGATTAAAGACCTAAATGTGAGACCTGAAAGCACAAAGTCCTAGAAGAAAACACTGGCAGTAATTTCTCTGACATCAGCCACAGCAACATTTTCCTAGCTGTCTCCTCAGTCAAGGGAAACAAAAGCAAAATTAAACTACTGAGACTACATCAAAATAAAAAGCTTTTGCACAATGACGGATACCACCACCAGAACAAAACAACCTACTGAATGGAAGAAGATATTCACAAATGATGTATCTGATAATGGGTAATATCCAAAATATATAAAGAACTTATACAACTCAGGGGAGGACGGAAGATGGTGGAGGGATGGTGGAGGAGTAGGGTACCCTATTTCAACCAGTCCCCTGAATTTAGCTGGGTATCTACCAAACCATTCTGAACACCCACAAAATCAGCCTGAGATGTAAGAATATATATCTGGATCTATACAAGCAGAAAATCTTCAACGGTCTCGAGGTATGAAGGGAAGAGCTGTGATTCTGCGCACAGATATCAGAAGAGAAACAGAAGGGAGAGGGAGCTGCCATAAGCTGGTGCCAGGAAGGTGATGTAACACCAGAGAGCAAAAGCGACCCACGCTGGGGACCAGGCAGACTCGCAGACCAGTAGTGGCAGTGAAGACTTCAGTCCAGCCCCCAGACAGGATCCAGGAGCTGTGGGTGCGTGCACATGAACCATGGGTGGCTCGCTGTCTCAGAAGCACAAAGGGCAGACATGTGCCTGGCCCTAGGATCAACCTCTGGGAGTGTTGCTGTGGGGAGCACAACCAGGAGGCTGAGGTTTTTAGCAGCGCAGACGGAAACAGAGACTGTCATAGAGAGCTCAGTGAAGAGCAGACTGCGATTTCTCTGCTCTGGGACAGAGGTTTGGGTACAGTCACTTCTGCTCTGACTCTCGGAAGAGACTCGGAAAGCTGCCAGACAACAAAAGCTCAAAAAACCTATTTCCACTGAGCCCACCTCCCCAACAGCGGGCAGGGCAACTCTGCCCAAGCAGGGTTGCATGAGTAACAGCATGACAGGCCCCTCCCTCAGAAGACTGCTGGAAGAACAAGAGGATGGCATTCACAGGGTCCCTATAAAACAGGTGTATCTTGCTTGGGTCGTGGTTAATACTTTGGACTCTGTACATTCCCTCAACCACCCTCCAAAAGAATGACTAAGAGGAGGAACCCTAACAAAGAAAAGAATCAGAGACTATGGCCTCTGCCACAGACCTAATGGATATGGATGTAAGCAAGATGTCAGAGACAGACTTCAGAAGAGCAATTATGAAGTCAATATCTAGGCTTGAGAAAAATATTAGCAACAATATAGAATATCTAAGGGCAGAAATGAGATCCTGTCAGGCCGAACTTAAAAATGCTATGAATAAAACACAGTCTAAACTGGATACTCTGTCTGATAAGGTAAACAAGGCAGAAGAACAAATTAGAGGATAAGATGATAGAAAAGAAGGAAACTGAGGAGGCCTGGTTTAAAGGCCAGGAGATCAGACTGAGAGAGATTAAAGACACCATGAAACATTCCAATGTCAGAATTACTGGATCCCTCGGCGGGGGGCGGGAGGAGGTCTAGAAGATATATTTGAGCAAATCGTAGCTGAGAAGTTCCCTAATCTCGGGAAGGAAACAAGCATTCCTGTCCAAGAGGAAGACGGGACCCCTCCCATGATCAATGTGAACAGATCAACACCCTGACATATAATAGTACAACTCACAAATCTTAGATCCAAGAAAACAATCCTGAAAGCAGCTAGGGAGAAGAGCTTTCTTACACACAGAGGAAGGAACATCAGAGTAAAGTCGGACCTGTCCACAGAGACCTGGCAAGCCAGAAAGGGCTGGCAAGATATATTCAGGGTACTAAATGAGAACAACATGCAGCCAGAAAGTCTGTCATTCAGAATGGATGGAGAAACAAGGAGCTTCCAAGACTGGCAGAAACTGAAAGAATATGTGACCACCAAGCCGGCCCAACAAGAAATATTAAGGGGGGGGGGTTCTATAAAAGAAGAAAGACCCCAAGAGTAGTATAGACCAGAAATTTACAGAGACAATCCACAGAAACAGAGACTTCACAGGCAACATGATGACACTAAAATCTATCTTCGAATAGTCACTCTCAACGTGAACGGCCTAAATGCTCCCATGAAATGGCACAGGGTTGCAGACTGGATAAAAAGACATGACCCATCCACATGCTGTCTACTCATGTGGACTCATTTTGAACCTAAAGATACATCCAGACTGAAAGTGAGGGGATGGAGAACCATTTTTCAAGCCAACAGACCTCAAAAGCTGGGGTGGCAATTCTTACATCAGACAAATTAGATTTTCAGCTAAAGATTTTATTAAGAGATTCAGAGGGACACTATATCATTCTTAAAGGGTCTATCCAACAAGTAAATATAACAATTGTAAATAGCTATGCCCCCAACATGGAAGCAACAAACTACATAAGCCAAATACCATCCAAAATAAAGAACTCTATTGATAATACTTTAATAGGAGGAGACCTCAATACTCCACTCTCAGCAACAGACAGATCATCTAAGTAGAAAATCAACAAAGAAACAAGAGCTTTGAATGACACATTGGACCAGACGGACTTCATAGATATATACAGAACTTTTCACCCTAAAACAACAGAATACTCATTCTTCTCGAACACACACAGAACTATCCCCAGAATAGACCACATAAAGGGTCACAAATCAGGTCTCAACTGATACCAAAAGACTGAGATTATTCCCTGCATAATTTCAGACCACAATGCTTTGAAACTGGAACTCAAGCATGAGAAAAAATTTGGAAAGAATCCAAACACTTGGAAGCTAAAGACCATCCTGCTAAAGAAAGTTTGGCTCATCCAGGAAATTAAAGGACTTAAACAATTCATGGAAACCAATGAGTACGAAAACACATCAGTCCAAAACCTATGGAATACTGCAAAGGCAGTCCTAAGGGGGAAATACATAGTCACCCAAGACTCACTCAAAAAAGTAGAAAAATCCCTAAAGCACAAGCTAGCCTTACACCTAAAGGAACTGGAGAAAGAAGAGCAAATAAAACCTATACCAAGCAGGACAATAGAAATAATAAAGATTAGAGCAGAGATCAATGAAACAGAAACCAGAAAAACAGTTGAGCAGATCAACAAAACTAGAAGCTGGTTCTTTGAAAGAATTAATAAGAATGATAAACCTCTAGTCAGACTTATGCAAAAGAAAAGAGAAAGGACCCAAATTAATAAAATCATGAATGAAAGGGGAGAGATCATGACTAACACGAAGGAAACAGAAACAATTATTAGTAATTATTATCAGCAACTATATGCCAATAAATTAAGCAACCTGGAAGAAATGGATGCCTTCCTGGAAACTTATGAACTACCAAGACTGAAACAGGAAGAAACTGACAATCTGAATAGACCAATAACCAGTAACAAAATTGAAGCAGTAATCAAAAACATCCCAAAAAATAGGAGTCCAGGGCCAGATGAATTCCCAGAGGAATTCTACCAAACATTGAAAAAAGAAATAATACCTATTGTCCTGAAGCTGTTTCAAAAAATAGAAATGGAAGGAAAACTTCCAAACTCATTCTACGAGGCCAGCATTACCCTGATCCCACAACCAGGCAAAGAACCCATCAAAAAGGAGAATTACAGACCAATATCCCTGATGAATATGGATGTCAAAATTCTCAACAAGATCCTAGTCAACAGAATCCAACAGTACATTAAAAGGATTATCCATCACGACCAGGTGGCATTCATTCCTGGGATGCAAGGGTGGTTCAGAATTCACAAATCAATCAACGTGATAGGTCACATTAATAAAAGAAAAGAACCACATGATCCTCTCAATTGATGCAGAAAAATCATTTGACAAAATACAGCATCCTTTCCTGATTAAAACTCTTCAGAGTGTAGGGATAGAGGGAACATTCCTCAATTCATAAAAACCATCTATGAAAAGCCCACAGCAAATATCATTATCAATGGGGAAAAGCCGAGAGCTTTTCCCTTAAGACAGGAACACGACAAGGATGCCCACTCTCACCACTATTGTTCAACATAGTGCTAGAAGTCCTAGCCTCAGCAATCAGACAACAAAAAGAAATAAAAGGCATCCGAGTTGGCAAAGAAGAAGTCAAACTCTCTCTCTCTGCAGATGACATGATCCTTTATGTGGAAAACCCAAAAGACTCCACCCCCAAATTACTAGAACTCATACAGCAATTTACCAATGTGGCAGGATACAAAATCAACACACAGAAATCAGTTGCTTTTCTGTACGCTAACAGTGTAACTGTAGAAAGAGAAACTAAGGAATTGATTCCATTTACAATAGCAACTAAAACCACAGGATACCCAGGAATAAACCTAACCAAAGAGGTAAAGGATCTATAGTCTAGAAACTACACAACACATATGAAAGAAATTGAGGAAGATACAAAAAGATAGAAAAACATTCCATGCTCATGTATTGGAATAATAAACATTGTTAAAATGTCTATCCTGCCCAGAGCAATTTACACTTTCAATGCCATCCCGATGGAAATACCATTGACATTTTTTAAGGAGCTGGAACAAACAACCCTAAAATTTGTATGGAACCAGAAAAAGACCCAAAATCGCCAAGGGAATGATGAAAAAGAAAAAGCTGGGGGCATCACATTGCCTAACTTCAAGTTATATTACAAAGCTGTGACGACCAAGACAGCATGGTACTGGCAGAAAAACAGACACATAGATCAATGGAACAGAATAGAGGGCCCAGAAATGAACCCTCAAATCTATGGTCAACTAACCTTCAACAAATCAGGAAAAAATATCCAATGGAAAAAAGACGGTGTCTTCAATAAATGGTGCTGGGAAAATTGGACAGCTACACACAGGAATAGATTCAGATCAGTGATTAAACCTACATGAACAGACATTTCTCCAAAGAAGACATAAAAATGGCTAACAGACACATGAAAAAATGTTCAACATCATTAGCCATCAGGGAAATTCAAATCAAAACCACACTGAGATACCACCTTACACCAGTTAGAATGGCTAAAATTAATAAGGCAGGAAACAACAAATGTTGGAGAGGATGTGGAGAAAGGGGAATCCTCTTACACTGGTGGTGGGAATGCAAGCTGGTGCAGCCACTTTGGAAAACAGTATGGAGGTTCCTCAAAAAGTTAAAAATAGAGCTACCCTATGACTCAGCAACTANAGCCATCAGGGAAATTCAAATCAAAACCACACTGAGATACCACCTTACACCAGTTAGAATGGCTAAAATTAATAAGGCAGGAAACAACAAATGTTGGAGAGGATGTGGAGAAAGGGGAATCCTCTTACACTGGTGGTGGGAATGCAAGCTGGTGCAGCCACTTTGGAAAACAGTATGGAGGTTCCTCAAAAAGTTAAAAATAGAGCTACCCTATGACTCAGCAACTACACTACTGGGTATTTACCCCAAAGATACAGATGTAGTGAAAAGAAGGGGCACATGCACCCCAATGTTCATAGCAGCAATGTCCACAATAGCCAAACTTGTGGAAGGAGCCAAGATGCCCTTCAACAGATGAATGGATAAAAAAGATGGTCCATATATACAATGGAATATTTCTCAGCCATCAGAAAGGATGAATACCCACCATTTGCATCGACATGGATGGAACAGGAGGGGATTATGCTAAGTGAAAGACGTCAAGCAGAGAAACACCAATTATCACGTGGTTTCACTCATATGTGGAACATAAGGACTAGCACGGAGGACATTAGAGGAAGGAAGGGAAAACTGAAGCACGGGAATCAGAGGGGGAGATGAACCATGAGAGACTATGGACTCCAGGAAGCAATCTGAGGGTTTCAGAGGGGAGGATGTTGAGGGATAGGTTAGCCCAATGATGGATATTAAGGAGGGCATGTACTGCAATGAGCGCTAGTTGTTATATGTGAATAATGAATCATGGAACACTACATCAAAAACTAATGACGTACTGTACGGTGACTAACAAAAAACAAACAAAAAACCTTATACAACTCAACCCCCAAAAAACAAATAACCTAATTAAAAAATGGGCAAAGGACCTGAAGAGACATTTTTCCAAAACAAACAGATGGCCAACACATGAAAATATGTTCAACATCACTAATCATCAGGAAAATGCAAACTGAAACCACAATGATATATTGTCTGATACCTGTGAGATTGGTAGAATTAAGAAGACAAATAATAACAAGTGTTGGTGAGGATGTGGAGAAAAAGGGACACTTGTGTGTTCTTGATGAGAATGCAAATTAGTACAGCCATTATGAAAAACAGTACAGAGTTTCCTCAAAAAAATTAAAAATACAAAGCCCTTATAATCCAGTAATTCCACTATTGTGTACTTACCTCCCCCCCAAAAAAACCATGAAAACACAAATTGAAAGTTACATGCACCTCTATGTTTATTGCAGCTTTTACAATAACCAAAAAAATGGAAGCAATCCAAGTGTCCATCCACAGAGGAATGCATAAAGATGTGCTCTATATATACAATGGAACATTAGCCATAAAATGGATGAGAGTTTACCATTTGTGACATGGATGGACCTAGAGGGTGTCACATTAAGTAAATCAGAGAAAGGCAAATACCATATGATTTCACTTATAAATTGAGCCTAAAACACAAATGAATAAAACAAAGACAAAGCAGAAAGAAACCCATAAATACAGAGAACTGATGGTTGTGGGAGTGCGGGGGAGCAAAACGGGTGAAAGAGTAGGAGACACAGACTTCCACTTATCAAATGAGTAAGTCACGAGGATGAAAGGTACAGTGTAGGGAATAGAGTCACTGATATATCAGCATTGTACAGCGACAGACGGTGGCCACACTTGTGGTGAGCACAGCAAAATGTACAGACTTACTGAATTGCTATGTTGCACACTTCAACTAACGTAATATTTTGACAGACAATAAAAAGAAATGTGAAAAAATAGGAATATTTTACAGGATGGTATGGTTTTAAGGGAGAAACTTTGAGAATGAATCTAGAGACACAACAGTACTAACGTGAGCACAAAGGAACACATTTGTGGGGTTTTAAATATTTCAGGAAGAGCTAGGAATCACAACACTTAGAGTACTACACCTTGCCCACCACGCTCCATTCTTCCAGATTCTTGTTCACTTGGTGAATTATGAACCAGCTACGAAGTAATCACTGAACAAGAAGTAATGTCCTCGCCTGTTTGAGTTTTGGTTATTTGATGGTAGATCTGGAGCTTCAGTTGTTTGTTGTTGTTGTTGTTTTAAGTAATCTCTACACCCAAAGTGGGGCTTGAACTCACAACCCCAAGATCAAGAGTCTTACATTTCACTGACCAAGCCAGCCAAAAGAGCTTAACTTTTTAACTCTTGATTTTAACAAACCACCTTATTCTAAAGTGTATTCTCTCTTCCAATAACTAGCTTTTACTTATTCTTCAATCTTCCCTTAAGAAGAAATAGAGCTGAATGAAGATAATAATTTAACAAGAAACACATAACTACAACACAAAAGTGGTTGTAAGGCATAACGGAGAAAAGCCCAGATGAAACCTGCTGCACTGGCAATATGTTTGGCCAGTGCACACATCACAGAACACACAGCTTTTCTCTTGCCATCCCCTGGATTCATAACCCATTCACCATCAAAACACACAACACACCGTTTTGGAGGTGGCATAAAAGACTTAAAACTACTGCCAGTAGGGGCGCCTGGGTGGCTCAGTCGTTAAGTGTCTGCCTTCGGCTCAGGGCGTGATCCCAGGGTCCTGGGATTGATCCCCACATCAGGCTCCCTGCTCTGCTGGGAGCCTGCTTCTTCCTCTCCCATTCCCCCTGCTTGTGTTTCCTCTCTCGCTGGCTTTCTCTCTCTCAAATAAATAAATAAAATCTTAAAAAAAGAAACAAACAAACAAAAAAACCTACTGCCAGTAGAGCAGAACTTTGATCCTGAAACCTAAACTCTTGTCTAAACCCTTTCTCACTTGGTAGACTTTGCAGAGACCTAACTTTTGGTGGCGGCAAGAAGTCCTTCCCTAAACAACCACCTGATGTCACAACCTAACAGTTTAAACTCTGTAATGTTAGTAATTTACTCATTTGCAACCAATGCAAAACCCATTATTGTCTGTTAGCTCTCAACTTTAAATAGCTAGGCCAATGTTGAGTGGCACTTTCATAACTACCGGCATATCCTGACTTATTTCAACAAAGGACACCATTACTGTAAGGGAGTCACTTCAATTAGTTAAATGTGCGGCCTTATGTGAATTGCAGGAGAAAGACTGAGACATGTAATAGCAAACTTCAAAGTATTATGCAAAAAATATCACTGCCTAAGTCAACAAAACGTGAGGGATTACAGGGGAATGACCTTTAATCAAAACATTTTCATGGCCTTGAACGCAGTATTGTACTGTTACAAGTGGACCAAATCCACGGTTCATTTTGATCAGGTATCACTTCCTTAAAAGTGGAATCAGGTGGCATGCTACCACAAGCTGCATGAGAATAAAATGTTACATACTAATGTAGATGCCTACTTCGTTCATTCATTTCACAGTCTTCGAATGCACCAGAAGGCAAGACCACCCAATACAACACCAAAAGGACAAGAAGACATGCATTTAATGACAAGTTTTAGCATCCATGTGCTTATCTGTTATAGGAACGCTACATAAAGGTAAAGTATCTTTCCTTCTACAGCAAGGATGGCTTGTCCACTGATTTTCAAGCTATTCTGAGCTGTTCTTTGAAGAAAATACTATAGTGTTCTCAGGGGACGAAGAGGGAATCCAAGGCAGAGGGCTCCTAGGCTTACCACACCCACATCAGTCGGATCATTCTTACAGATATAGGGTTTACTGCAAGATTATCTATCAAAAAATAGTTTCACACTAAAATTATGAAGTTTAAATATTTATCTGTGGGACTACTAGGATACAGAGCAATGATTCTCAAAATACAGTCCATGGTAACCTGAAAGTTCTGACATCTTTTAAAAGGATCTGTGAGGTTTAAAGTATTTTTATAAAACACTAAGAAGTTATTTGGGAACTTCTAGTTGTGGCCAAGATGGAGTTATAGGGATCAGATTTACTCTCCCATCTGAAATAACTGAAAAAAGGGACCACATATGAAATAGTATTTTTCAGACATCAGACCTCAAGACAGTGATCCAAGAGAAGGTAAACAAAAGAGGTGAATCCTCTAATTGCTCTACCTTGAGTTTCCAGTTTGCAGCACAGGGAGTAGGAACACAGCTGGAGGTTAACAGTCTCCCTGAGTTGAGGAGGCTAAGTTGGAAGCCCCGGGAAGCCAAGATGGTAAGAGTTCACAGGGCAGAGGTATCGGAGAGGAGAGAGTTGCATACAGAGGAATCTCAAGAGATCTGCAAAGGGCTGTGCTCACATCTTCAGCTGAGTATCGATCAGCACATGGATATAAAGAAACTACCTGAATCATGGGCAGGAGCCACCCGACAGTGACAAAGAAAAGACAGCCACTGATACATCAGACAATGATAAAGAAAAAAATACACAACACAACACAGAAACTAGCCAAAAGGAAATACACAGAAAAGATATGAGGGCGGTGTGTAGGGGGGAGGACAACAATAGTATCATTGTTGGGACAATTTCAAGCAGCCTGATGTACATGTAATCAGGAAAGGGTTCAAAACACTTTAAGAAATCCTACTGGATAATGTTCTAAATTTGATGAAAATTATAAAACCAAGGATGCACAAATCACATAGAACTCCTAAGCACAAGACATGGGAAAAAAATGCACTAAAGCACATCATAATCAAGTTCTATAAAATTAATGATGAGAAAAATCTTAAAAGCACACAGAGGAAAAACAAACATTACAGAGAGGGACAAAGGATAATAATGACAGTACACTTTGCCTCTAGAATGCAAGCCAGAATACAGTGTAGCAACATATTTAAAGTATTCAAAGGAAAGAAAAGAGGTGAATTCTATAATCAAAAATATATTTTAAAAAAATGAAAGCAAAATAAAAACTTTTCAGATACACAAAAACAAAGAATAAATCACCAGCAGACCTACGCTACCTAAAATGTTAAAAGAAGTGCTTCAAACAGAAAAACAAAGGATCTACTCTAATGAAGAGTACCAGAGAGGGTAAATATGTTGGTTATAAAAGATGTTTCCTTTTTTTTTTTTCCACTTGTTTTTTAAGTATATTTAAATGATTACTGGGTGTTTAAAACAAAATTAGCAATGTATTGTGGGGTTCATCCATATGCTGAAGTACAATGTATGACAATACAAAGGAAGGAATAAAATGAAGTATACCACTTTAAGATTCTTACATGTCAACTGGCATAATATTTGAAGGTTGACTGTGACGTTAAGAATATATACTATAAGCCATAAAGCAACAAGTAAAATAACACAATAAAGAATTATAATTTATAATCCAACAAAGGAGATAAAGATCACAGAACAATATTTAATTAATCCAAGAGAAAGAAGAATAGGAAGAAAAAGGAAACAAAGAACAAATGGGATAAATACAAAATAAAAAGATGGTAGTTTGGTTTTTTTTTTAAGATTTTTATTTATTTATTTGACATAGAGACAGCCAGTGAGAGAGGGAACACAAGCAGGGGGAGTAGGAGAGGAAGAAGCAGGCTCCCAGTGGAGGAGTCTGATGAGGGGCTCGATCCCAGAACGCCGGGATCACGCCCTGAGCTGAAGGCAGACGCTTAACCGCTGTGCTACCCAGGCGCCCCAAAAGATGGTAGATTTAAATCCAGCTGTACCAATAATCACAGAAAACATAAATGGCCTAAACACCCCAATTAAAAGCCAGATTGTCAAACTAGATAAAAGTGCATGACCCAGCTATATGCTGCATAACAGAAACCCACTTTAAACATGAAGACACATGGGACACCTGAGTGGCTCAGCTGGTTAAGCATCCAACTCTTGATTTCAGCTCAGGTCATAATCTCAGGGTCATGCAATCAAGCCCCACACTGGGCTCTGTGCTGGGTATGGAGCCTGCTTGAGATTCTCTCTCTCCCTCTGCCCCTCCTCACCCCATTCGCTTGTTTTCTCTAAAATAAACTAATGAACCAACAAACATGAAGACACAGAGAGGTGAAAATTAAAAGGAAAAATGAAAAAAGATAAATCATGTTAATACTAATCTAAAGAAAGACTGGCATTGTTAATATCAGATAGAGTCACTTTAGGGCAATAAATAGACACTTGCTTCATAATGGAAAAAGGGTCAATTCAGCAAGATGATGTAACAGCCCTAAATATTTATGCACCTAATAAGAGAGCTTCAAAAAACATGAAGCAAAAACTAAGTATAATGATAGACAAATCCATAATTATAATCAGAGATATCAACACCCCTGTTAATTGATCGAAAAATTAGAAAATCAATACAGATATAAAAGACTAAAAACATTATCATCCAATGTGACCTGACATTTATAGAATACCTACCAGCAAAATACACATTCTTTTCAACTGCACATGGAACATTTACTGAGACAGAGCATACTCTGGCCCATAAACAATCTCAAAAAATTCAATACGATTCAAATTATACAAGGTATGTTATTTGGCCACAGTGGAATCAAATTAGAAATCAGTAACAGAAAGATTTGGAAAATATCCAAATATTTAGAAACTAAATATTAACATAAATAACTCAGGTCACGGAAGATGACAAAGAGAAGTTAGAATTTTAAATTGAGTGACAATGAAAACACAACATAACAAGGGTTGGAGATGCAATTAAAGCAATCCTGGGTCATTTACAGCACTGAACACCTATACTGCAAAGAAGGAAAAGTCTCCAATCAAAGATACTCAGTACGCACCTTAAGAACCTAGAAAAAAAATAAGAGCAAATGAAACCCAAAGTAAGCAGGAGAAAATAAATGAGCAGAAATCAATGAAATCAAATCTAAAAAAGAGATTTAAAAAAAAAATCAATGGAATCAAAAAATGGTTCTATGAAAAGATCAATAAAATTGATAAACCTCCAACCAGAATAATCAAAATTAAGAGGCAAGATGCAAATTACCACACAATTCTCTCAGACCACTGAAGAGAAGGAAATACTTTCCAAGTCATTTTTTAAAAATGTTTTAAAGATTTATTTATTTATTTGAGAGAGAGTATAAGCGGAAGGGACAGAGGGAGAGGAAAAGAGAGTCCCAAGCAAACTCCCTGCCACACATAGAGCTCCATGTGTGGCCTGATCTCCTGACCCTGAGATCACGACCTGAGCTGAAACCAAGAGTCAGACACCCAGCCAACTGCGCTACCCAGGCACCTCACTTTCCAAGTCACTTTAGGAGGCCAGCAAACCCTGATACCTAAATCAGAAAGAGGTATTACAAGGAAACTACAGCCCAAACTCCTTTATGAACACAGATGCAAAAATTCTTCAAATGTTAGCAAATCAAATCCAACAATAATTCATTATGGTCAAGTGAAGTTTATCCCAAGAATGGAAGGTTGGTTTTACAACTCCAAAATCAATGTACTTCACAATATAAACAGCCTAAAGAAGAAAAAAAAGACATGGTTGTCTCAGTAAAGACTGAAAAGGAATCTAAAAAAAAATCCAGCATCCTATCCTGATAAAAACTCTCACCAGACTAGGAATAAAAAGGAATTTCCCTAACCTGATAGAGGGCATCTATGAAAGGCTAAATTCTTCTCTAAGATCAGGCCCAACACAACTTACAACCACTCACTACTTCTATTCAACACTGTTCTGGAACTTCTAGCCAATGCCACAGGCCAAAAATGAATGAATCAATGAAACAATGAATGAATAAACAGAACCAGATTGGAAAGGAAAAAGCCAATTTATTTTGCGAAATGTCTTTATTTGCAGACACGATCATCTATGTAAAAAATCATATGGAATCTATCCCAAAAAAGCTGCTAGAATAAGTGAGTTTAGTGAGGTTGCAAGATATAAGATCAAATATAGGAATAAATTTTATTTTTACTAGCAGTGAAAAACTGGAAATTAAAGTTTACAAAACTACAGCATCAAAAAATCTGTACTTTTTACAGATAAATCTGACAAAAGATATGTATTACCTTTACAGAAGCAAACAAACATTGCTAAGAGAAATTAAAGGCCTAAATGCCTGAGGACATATCTCATGTTTACGGGTTTGATACTAAGATGTCGATTTTCCACCAAACTGCTCTATAGATTCAATGCAATCCCAATCAAGATCCCAGCAGGCGTTTTTTCTGTAGAAATTTACAACCTGATTCTGAAATTTATATGGAAATACAAAGGACTCTGAATAGTCAAAACAATTTTGAAAAAAGTTGGAGGACTAATACCATCAGACTTTAATATTTGTTATAAAGCTACAATAATCAACACAGTAAGTTACTGTGTAAAAATAGATGAATAGACTGATGAAACAGGAGAACACAGAGGTAAACTGAGATATATATAGCTAATTCGTTTTTCTTAAAGGTGCCAAGGCAATTCAATGGGACTAGGGTAATCTTTTCAACAAATGGTGCTGGAACAAATAGCCACAGGCCAAAAAAAAAAAAAAAAATTAATACAAAAATAAAGAAAAGAAAAAGAAAGAAAAGAATCTCGACTTATTTTTAAGATTTTATTTATTTATTTATTTAGAAAGAGAAAGAGACAGCATGAGTGGGAGGGGCAGAGGGAATCTCAAGTAGACTCCATGCTGAGGGCAGAGTCTGACATGGGGCTTGACCCCAAGACCCTGAGATCATGACCTGAGCCAAACCCTAGAGTTGGACCCTCAACCAACTGCACCACCAGGTGCCTTGAAAAGCATCTTGACTCTTACCTCATGCCATATATAGAAAATTGACCATTCAAAATGGATCCAGGACCTCAATATAAAGGTTAAAACTATAAAACTTCCAAAAGAACACACAGGATAAAGTTAGTGACATCAGGTTTGGCAATTTCTTAAACACAACATAAAAAAGACAAACTTTTTAAAAGAAGATAAAGCAATTAACTGGCTTTCATGGTAATTAAAAACCACTGCTTTAAACAATATTTTTTTTTAAAAATGAGGATTTTTTTTCTCAGACTTGGAAAATATATCTGCAACCCATAGTATCTGACAGAGGATTTTTATCTTGAGTACAGAGAGAACTCTTACTAATCAATAAGAGGATAAATAACCCAACAAAAATATGGGAAAAAGACATGAAGAGACATTTCACCAAAAGGGTTACTCAGACAGCAAAGCCATGAAAAGATGCTCAGCATTAGTCATTAGGGGAATACAAAGTAAAAACCACAATGAAATAACCTTACACACACATCGAAATGGCTAAACTTAAACAGTCATCATACCAAGTACTGGTGAGGCTGTGGGGCAGCTGGGACACTGACAGACTGATGGTGATGAAGTAAAATGGCACAGTCACTTTGGAGAACAGTTTGGCAGTGAAATACACATAGGACCCCTCCATGCCACTCCTAGATATTTACTCAAGAAAAAGGAACAACTTGTACAAAATGTTTTTAGCAGCTTTATTTCTAATCACTAAAAACTGGAAACTCAAATGTCTATTGAATTATGGTTTATCCATATACTGGACTACCACTCAGCAATAAAAAAGAAATGAGTGATACACACAGGGATGAGTCTCCAAATAATCATGACAAGTGAAAGAAGACAAAAAAGTATACACATGGTATGATTCCACTTTTAGGTAATTACAGAAAATTCAAACTCATCTACAGTGACAAAGCTGATCAGCGACTGCCTGGGGATGAGAAGAGCAGACAGAGGGGATTGATTATACAAGAGAACTGTGGGTGGTTGGGGGAGGGGGAGGGAGGGCTGCTCCTTATCCTGATTAGAGTGGTTTCATGGATGCATACATGAGTCGAAAATTACCAAATTGTACTCTTGATTTTAAAATGTCATTTACCTTTTTCATTCTTATACTTCCCTGAGTAAACATGCTGGTTTCCAAAGATTAAATGACACATGACGTCATCGCTCTTATAGCTAATAGAATGTGTGTGCATGCATTGTTTTGTTTTAAAATTTTGTTTTACTTTCCAGGGTGGTAAATATATACGTGAACAGTGGTGTGCTAGAGCAGGACTGCACCAGCTCAAAAGTGCCAAATGTGTCTTTATCTCCAACTCTGTGTTCAGAGGTGTCATACTGACAGTTTGAACCTTAGCCACGGTGAAAGTATTTGCACCATGGAAAGTGGCAAATGCTACTGCAAAACCAGGGCTTTCTGGAGGACAGCTGGTTGTTAAACGTTTACCAGCCCAACACAGAACATACATAAAAATAAAGTTCATTGGAATTCTTAATTTTTAATTGTGCAAAATGATTCTGAAAACCACTAGGCTAAAAATTTGTCTTTATCAAGCTAGAAAATTTTACTAGGGAGAAAAACAAAAAGATTTTCAGACATTCACCCCCATCAGGAAAACCTTTCGCCGAGACTCCTCTTTAGTTGTCTTGACTAAATGCCACCACCGCCATTCTCCCACGGGACTCGCTGCCGACACAGCCTCTCCCCTGAGATCAGGAGGGTCTGGGCTTGACCCCTTAGCTCCTTCTTGAACCTGAAGACTCCCCAGGCTGCTAGGAAGGACTGGGGCTGCCATCTCCTCTAGCAAACACCAGCGGTCCATCACCTTGCTTCCCACAGCTACCACAGACGAAAACTCTAACTTTAACATCCTGCTTGAAAAAGTGCAGCACCGGACCAAGTTTTCTACATAGCAGATTCCAACTCCAGCAATGAGATAAGAGGCGTGTAGTGACACAAATCCGTACCAGGTGAATCACCCTGGATACCAAGGTCTGATACCTTCACCAACTACTATGAGACAACTTAGCAAGGAAGGTACCTAGTCTTCCCCTCTTCCTCCTGCTCTCAATGCCAGCCTGAGTTCTTTTTAACTATTTAATAAGGGGTGAAAAATACCACGTGCTGATTGATGCTCCATCATCTCATTAGAGAGTTCCCAGGAAGGGAAAAAGCTGAACTTGGAAAAAAAAAAAAAAAGAAAGAAAAAAAAGATCTCTTTAAAGAATTCAGCAGGGAGTAGATTACGTTGCAGAAACATATCAGGCTGTTTCATGACATGTTAGAAACATAAACCTTAGGGCTTTTTCTCTTCCACTGCATAGAGATCTGATCGCTTCTGGCTAAAAATGGGGATTTGCTGGCGTATTTCAGCCAACTTCTTCAGGTCTGCAAAAACAGGAAAGTGTACCGTTAATAAGATGTAACTCCTCGCTAACCAATGAGAATTTCTTCCCAAACAGGATAAAAACCACCAGAATCTCAGCAAGTAACTCAGTAATATCAGCCTTGTCCAGAGGCGCAGGTGGCTTGGCACTGCCACTGGGGTCATTTCAAACCAAACCAAGAAAACTCAAGCTGAGCTACAGCCCCCAGGGTTTGCCCAAAGAACCAAGGATAAATGAGAAGGGGCCCCAAGGGAGCCCCTCCAGGTGACAGCAGCTTCAGAGCTACGGAATCACCTCAGACCGATGGGGGCACCCCGGGCCTAAAGTGTGCCACGGCAAATCTTACCTATGTCTGAACACACGACTGTCTCTTCGGTGCCAGCTTTGGCAAGGACCTCCCCCCTGAAAGAGATTCAGGAGGGGGTGAGTGCGTTGCTCATGCTTGCGGGCATCAAGATCCCTGTTCTCTTCCCACCTCACAGGCCCTGGGGGAAGGAACTGGGGGATTAAAGACAAGGAGGGAGGGGCATGAATTCCTACTCTACCATTTAAGCAGCTGTGTGGCCTTGTAGCGAGTCACTCCTTCCTAAATCTGGGGAAAGGCTGATCTGGAAAACCTTCCAGTCCTGAGTCTCTTGGCCCAAAGCAGAACTTCAAAGACATGTAGCGAAATGAAATTTCTCCAAAGCACAAAATAATCTGACTTGACAAACAATCTGACATAGTAACTGGTTCCATTTCCCAGATGGCCAAAAACACATTTCTGGCACGGATGAGCTATAAACATCATCATTAATGCCATTTAACTGAATTCTTTTTTATTCTTTTCTATTTCCTCCCCATCTGCCTTGGTATTCAAAGATCTCTCTCTGGGGTAATCCCAGGCACCCATCCTGATGTCAATATAAGCCAGAAGGCCCCCCAAATCCACAGACAGAATTTTGAAAAGGAAAAATAAAGATAAATCTCGTACAACTGTTTCGTGTCAGAGCAGTGATCAGGAACAAAGTTCCTCGGGAGAACCAGCAGGGGAGCAGAGCTGCCCAAGAGTCCAGGAAGCCTAGCACTAATATCTGGACAGTGGAACTTACACTAAGGTGGAGAAAATCTTCAAGCCAAGTCAATCCTTCCAGGCTGCGGGTGCCTCCCGAATCCTAATGTGCAGGAGGCTCCCTGGGCCTTCCCTTATCACACACTTTAATCTGTGGGGCCTATAAAATCAGAAGAGAGACTGCGGGGACCCCACAGTGGTATAGAACACTTCTCAGCCTTGTTACTGGTATATTTATCCTGAAATTATAGAAATACACATGAGTGTGTGTGTAATCATACAAATCATACGAATATGTGAGAAGTGGTGTGGAATAAATCCAAGTTCTGAAGTCAAAACTCCTGCATCTAAACACCAGTCCTAGCCACTTCGGTCAGTGAACTTCAATTTGCCATCTATAAACTGAGCTTAATACAGGCAAAGTCTCTGAGTTCACATGGGGACCACGTGTGTGAAAGTGCTATGAAAACCATACAACTACAGACCTTAGGAACTACAGTAACAAATGACTGCGTGTGTAGCTGGGCAGACTTCCGTGCTGGCTTCACTGGGACGATGCTTTTCACTCTCACAGAGATCAAGGTCAGAGTTTCCCTTAATTGAACTCATCCTCCCCCATCCTCTATTCACTAGGCAGGGAGCAAAATCTTCACCCTGTAACTAATTCCTGCTCTAGAACCAGTCACCCAGCCTCAATTTTAACCAAAAACCAAGAGTCTGGGAGCCCTTTTTACTAAAATCATCACTGCTGCCTTGTTTCCCCCATGTGATACAAGTCTGACAAAAGCCACTCAGAAACTCAGAAGAGAACTAAGGCCAAACACTCCATCGGGACAGCAGGACCATTCCTTTCTCACACGGTTTTCAAGCAGAAGCGTCTCTCGCAGACGAGGCGCAGACCTGGCAGGCATGTGAGAATATGGGGGTTGGGGGCAGGGCTGGTCAGGAATCAGCAAACCCACCCACCCATGTGCTCTCTCTCTCAAGGCCCTGGTGAGCCTGTCCCCACTCAGCCCACTCACCAAGGATTCACAATAGTGCTGTGTCCCCAGGCAATGTACGAGGCCTGATCATTCCGGGCGGGAGATGCTGTGGCCACATACACCTGATTATCAACAGCCCTGTTGTCAACAGACAAAAAAGAGATAATTCATACGTTACAGATTGGCAACATTTTTCTATTCCAAATGTACAGATCCTTCTTTCGAAAACTGGCACAGGACAGGCTGGCCCAGAAGTGGAAGGAAATACCCAAAGCCGTGAAACCCTCTCTTCAAAAAGTATGTTACTGCATAAACCAGTTCTCAACTGGGGGTGATTCTGCCCGGTGGGGACATCTGCCAACCTCCGAAGACACTGACTTTGACTCGGACTTTCGTGATAGGGGCTGCTGCCGGGCAACACCCTACAGTGCACAGGACGCACCCGCAACCAAGAATGCTCGAGTCCGAAGTTCAGTGCTGGTGCAGCCGAGACCCTCGCCTGAGACAACCTGTTCACCTAAAAAAGAGCAAGTCAAGGCGGCCAGAGGGAAGGGACTGGCCTTGCTGGGGCCGTACGCCTTGTGGGGCCGCATGGCACTTCCATGCCCCCGGAGGCCGAAGTCCCATCAGCTCAAATTAGGTAAGAACTTCAGGTGGCAGCCTGGGTGCATCAAGCCACTTCACCTGGGAGCTCTCCGGGCTCAATCCGCAGATCACGCCGGGCTACTCCAATGCCTCCCAAGCTTTTTCGGCGTTCTACAAAACTGCATGAATTAATATACATGGTATCGGACATCCCTACCCCACCTTCCACCGAGCAAGCAGCCGGACACCGCTGCTGCCTCCTCCAGTAAAAATCACCAGCAACTTCAGAAGTGAGACTAGCGGCTACATCTGGGCCAACAAGGAGAGGGTCGCTGGGAGGAACAAGAGAGAGCATTCTAGAGATCTGGAAGTGTTCCATGTTGACCTTGGTCGCAGGTGAATACACGTGTAAAGATTCACTGACCTACAGATTTAAAATCAGTTTACTGGGGCCCCTGGGTAGCGCAGTCGTTAAGCGTCTGCCTTCGGCTCAGGGCGTGATCCCGGCGTTCCGGGATCGAGTCCCACATCAGGCTCTTCCGCTATGAGCCTGCTTCCTCCTCTCCCACTCCCCTGCTGTGTTCCCTCTCTCACTGGCTATCTCTCTGTCAAATAAATAAATAAAATCTTTAAAAAAAAAAAAATAAAATAAAATCAGTTTACTTTTCTATCAGTATACTATACCTCAATGAACAGAATGATGAAAACCAGCATTTCTGACCCATATTTCATGGTTTTCAGCACACTTTACACAAACACACATGGTCACACTCCTCTTCCCTTGCACGTTACATCCATCTCCGCTATCTGCCCTTCACTGCTCACTCCCCAAACTTAGGGGACTCAGGACATGGCTACTGTCACATGCCAAAGACACTACGCAATGCCTCGGACTTCAGATTAGAAAAACAAGAGCTTATGACAAGTGTCTTGGCAGAGTATTCCAGGACTAGCAAAATGGCGTAAAGGATGGGGTGAGAGAAGCATCCCAATCTGAACGGCACAGTCAATGGGGTGATTCATCTTTCCCGACTGCATTTAAATGTCAAGGCATGCTGGGTCAGGGGCAGCATTCTGAATCAGGAAGGTCGGTACTGCCACCAAACTGGAAATCTTCACACAAAGCTACACTGAGACACTTGAAGGTACGACTGAGGCTCTTTCTTACCGGCCTCGTTGAAGCAACTCCCAGTGGGCTGGTCCAGTGGTCATGTTAAAAGCTCCAGGATATACCAACAGCTGGCAGCCTCGGGAGAGAAAGGCCAGAGAAGAGTGGATGCAGGTTAACACCTCACCGCACTAGCTCCCCATTTTGTCCCTTACCCAGTGGGGACCAAGCATAAAAAGATGTCAGCCAAGCCGGACAGTGTCAGGAATATTAAGCTATGGCTCTGAATTCCTTTAGAGACACACACATGCTACAGACATACAAAAACAGTGGTATTGATGACCAAAAGCACGGTATGTGACTTCACTTAAAAAAAAAAAAATCATTCAAGTTTCTCTCAGCACCATATGGTCAGCTCCGCACCGCCAAGGACATTTTGTAATGCTTTTCAAATGAAATGGGGGGCAGAGTAGGTGTTCTAACGCTTATTGGGAGAATTCAATAGGCTCTGCCAACCCAGAGCCCCTGCACCTCCACCTTTTTTTGCTGAGCAGGCCGTCAAAATGTTCACACCCACTCCACTTTGTTAGGTCAGAGTCAAGTCCGAATCAGAGTAGCTTGGACAGTCTGGAAGGGATGCTCACATTTGCTGAGTACCACACGAGGAGCTAAGTTTTCCCCCCTTAATCTCCACACCATGGCTATGGAAAAACTGAGATCCACACTGCTCTAAAAATTAAATAATTTATTCAAAGTATCACGTCAATTAAGGAGGAGAGTTTGAACCAGAACCCAGATTTCTGACTTGGCTCAGTGTTCTTCCAGGGCAGTAGGACATTTCTGCTCTGGACCAAAAGGTCACAGACGACATTTCTACTGTACCCAACATCGAGGACAACTGAGTGTGAAATCCACGACAGACACCAGAGACCACATCTTCATTTCTAGTGGGCTCCAAGTGATCCTTTCCAAACACGGGAACAAGAAAGGCTCAGAGACTAGAGCAGATTTAGGGGTACGCTTCCTGCCTTAGCTGCATGGTGTGTTGAAATACAACCTCGGAAAAACCATACCGTCCATAGGCAGCAAAAGTCTTAAGCAACCAGATGGGGGTGGAGAGATTAAGACCCCTTCTCCAGTTCTTCTGCCTAAGGGCTCCCTCGACCCACAAAGACCAAGTCAGAAGCAAATCTCTAAGCACCTACACCACACAGCCGTGGTGCTGTCTCACCTCTCTGTGCGTAGATCTGTGCGAGCTCTGCAAAGCGCATGTCGTAGCAAATGCCCAGGCCCACTCTGCAGTAAGCTGTTTTTCAAACAGAAAACGCACAAATGAAAAGTTAACCTCTTGCAACATGGTGTGGCAGAGAAAGGCCTCCGAGATCACAAAACACTGATGGCAATACATTACCCCAGAGCCATGGACGGAGAAAATGTATAAGCTTATTCCTGCTTGGACTTTACCTCATAAAGACATCATTTATCGCAGATTAGAAATGAGAAATTCATTCTAACTGAATGCTTATTATCTCTGTGGGAGGTGTTCAATCACAGCCTAAGAGGCAAACTCCGGAAGCGAACATACTACTAGCATGCTGTGACCAAATGGTAGGGCAAAACCCTTCGTTCTCCATTCAGCCCACCCTTTCTAGATCTCTGACCATTCTCTGCCCGTCTCACTTCTGGTCTTGCAGTCAGGGTATATAAAGAAGTGGGGGAGGGACATAAGAAAAAAAGGAAGGAATACCTGATTCTCTTCTCCTGATACTACTAAAACAGGTGAACGGGTCTGGTACTTACGAGTATCAAATGTGGAGAAACTATCACCAGGACTGAGTATTTTAGATTCTTGAAATGTAATTTTCCCAGGAACATCGATGTCAAACAAATGGAGCTGCACCACAAGTAATGAATTTGGTTACCTCTTCTCCAGCAGGGTTCATGGCAGTCATAACAAACATCTTTCCATGGGCAGAAACAGGGGATGCTCTGTGATCAACTACACAAATAGCAACCCCACCTGCCCACAACCCACCCCACACACTGACATCTTATCAAAATGAGTTCTAATGTGCAAAACAGGGAAAATCATGCTGGAGGTTATGGCACTTCTTTCCCAGGTGGTGTGCAAGCTGATGTCTAGCTTTCTTTCGGGAAGCAATTAACATGTTATTCTTTTACTCAGTATAAATGCTAAATGAAGTCTTCACAGAATCATCATCAGCCTGACAATCTGGCATGAGAGGTGGAGAGTGGGAGAGCAATTAAAAACAGGTAAAATCTTCCAAACTAAATACAGCAGTATATAAAGAGTAACACATCACTTTGAAACTGGATTTATTCAAGGAAACCAATGTTTAACAATTGGAAATCAATCGACGTAATTTACCATGCTAACAAAATAAAGGAGAAAAGTCATATGATCATCTTAAGAGGTGCACGGTGAGCATTTGGTAAACTTCTACATTCATTCTTATTTTTTTCCTTTTTTTTTTTTAAGATTTTATTTATGTATTTGAGAGAGACAGCCAGCAAGAGAGGGAACACAGGCAGGGGGAGTGGGAGAGGAAGAAGCAGGCTCCCAGCGGAAGAGCCTGATGTGGGGCTCGATCCCAGAACTCCGGGATCACACCCTGAGCCAAAGGCAGACGCTTAACAACTGAGCCACCCAGGCACCCCCATTCATTCTTATTTTAAAAACAAAACAAAAAAACTCTTCAAGGAAGGAAACTCCCTTAATCTGATAGAGTATCTAGGGGGAGGAAGGGGTAAAAAAAGGAAGGAACATCATACTTAATGGTGGAATATTAAAAGCCTTTTTCATACTGAGATCAGGAACAAGACAAGGACACTGGGTGAGTTTTCTGTTTATACCTTTTAGTTGGAAGCAAGGTCCCAGTTGTTGTTAGGAGTGGTGGTGAAAATCACCTATAACCATATTGGCCCAAGGAACCAGAGGACAGAGTTTCACAGCAGCTGGAAAGTGAGGGAGAAATCCTGAGAAGGAGAAAGCCAAAGAGGAAGAGCCCTAAATTCTACATATAAAAATCTGTCCAAGTCTCTGGCCAAGTACTGAATTAAAGATGTGTAGGGCAGACTCCAAGCAGCCCAGCTAAAGCTAAACAACTCAGAACAGAGCAGCTGAAGTTGCTGCCTGCCTCCCAAAGGAAAAAGAGTAGGGTGTTTGCATATAACCAAGTTAACTACTTATTAAAACAAAAAAGTACAATATTTTTCAGAGTAATAGAAGCCAGAATCTCAACAACATATAGTCCAATATGCAATCCAAAATTACTAGACAAAGAAAACAAGAAAATGTTATCCAACTTTAAAGAAAAGGCAATCAATGAAGCAGACTCCAGCAAAACCCAGATGTGATAATTACCAAAAAGTGGCTATTGAAACTAAGCTCAAAGGTCTAAAGAAAAATACACTCTTAATGAATGGACATATAGGAAATATCAGTAGAAAAATAAAAGTTTACATGAAATTTTAAAAGATTTCACTGGATCGGCATACAGGAAACTGGGGTTTACAGAAGAAAGATGCTGTGAACTTGAAAACAGATCAATGGAGTGTCCACACTGAAGAAGATTGAAGGAGAGAGAGAGAAAAGGTGGGAAAAACAAAAAACCAGAGTCTTGGTGACCTAGTTTGGTGGAACAGTATCAAAATTGAAGTCCAATAAGAAGAGAATGGAACAGAAAAGTATTTATCAAAATAATGCCCCAATATAACGAAAGAGTTAAATTTACAGATTGAAGAAGCACAAAGCAAGACAAATACAAAGAAAACTGTATCTAGGCAGGCACACCACCATCAAAACACTAAGATCTAAAGATTATGAAAAAAATTTTGAAGGCAGACAGAGAAAAACATGAATTACATACAGGAGAACAATACAAATCACCACTGACTTCTTATCAGAAAAATTTTTAAACAGAGCTAGAAGATACCTGAAAAACATCATTCAAATTACTAGGAGACAAGAGAAAACTGTCAACCCAGATATCTATTCCACCAAAAGTATCTTTCAAGAATGAAGACAAAACGAAGATATATTCATAAACAAAAACTAAGAGAATTCCTATCTGGCACATCCTCACTACAAAAATTCTAGACAAGGTCTTTCTGTTTGAAGGCAAAGACGGCAGATAGAACTATACTCTTTAGAAAGAAAAATACCAAAAAGGTAAACATTCCAGTAAACAAAAATGTTTTTATCTTTATTTCTTTAAAATACACACAATTACTTAAAAACTTAGTGCTTTGTGGGATTTACAACATATATGATGCAACGTGTACGTCAACAGAGAAAATGGGGTGCGGAAGGAAATGACCTATACAACTGGAAGCTCTTAAAATTCATATGAAACAGGATAATATTAATTCTAAGGAGACCGAAAAGATAGGGTGCATGTTGTAATCCCGAGGGCAACAACTTAAAAAAAAGCAAAGAGGTACAACTAAAAGCCAATAGATAAATTAAAATGGAATTCTAAAAAATACTCAACTAAGCCAAAAGAATGCAAGGAAGGAAAAAAAAAAAGTCAACCCAATATCTACTGCCTAAATCCAACCATATCAATGATTAAATATAAGTGGAGTAAGCACTCCAGCTAAAAGGCAGAGACTGTCAGAATGAAGACGTTAACAAGACCCAACTGCATGCTATTTACAGGAGAATCATTTTAAAAATAAAGACACAAACAGGTTGAAAATAAGGAATTAGAAAAAGATGTATCATACGACACTTAAGTATAAGAAGCCTAGAGTGGCTACAGCAATATCAGAGATTAAATAAACTTTTAAGACAAAGAGTATTATGAGAAAAAAAAAAAAAAAGGATTTCATAATCCCAAAAGGATCAATTTACCAGGAATATTTAACAATCCTCAATGTGTACGCATTTACTACAGCAAGGATGTCAATTCTCCCCAAAGTGATCTCTCTATATTCAATGCAATTTTAATCAAAATTCCTGTAGATTTTTCCTTTGCTGAAATTGACAGGCTAAGTCTAAAATTTATATCAAAATGTTAACAGCCAATATTCGACAAGTTGACTGTACCAGTTAGTCTAATGCCCCATGTGTATACAATATGATGAAAGGGACTAGGGGATTTTACAGCAAATTCTCAAGAGGCAATGAGACTTGCCACACACCACGCTTACCTTTCTGTACTTTACCAGTAAAGTTCCGTCAGGCCCAAACACGGTACAGGTGTTATATAATTTCCCAGCATCTTCTTCAGGAATGGAACCTTTCATTGAGAGGAGAAACACACGAAAAATATTCTGAAAAAAGCATTCTTTTATGATCACTGGACAAACACTTGATAACCTGTCACTTGGGTCCAACAATAAAGTATACTGTCTTCTAAGGGTTATTAATGGTTTTCTTGTCTTCTTGAATATGATCTTTCAGAGATAAACTCCAGAGTATAGATGAAATATAATCAAGTCAGATGCCAAAGACAGGTTTCAAAAATAACCAAACTGTTCCTGAATTCTTTGATCTCGAGCTACACTTAATCTGTAACACCAGAGCAACGGGGGGAGTCACTGCTGCTCAACTTAAATTCATCAAGTCCTGCAATGTAACTGTATCCGAAAAGGCCTCAAGAAGGGAATGTAAGCCAGTCCTGCCATCACTGAATGTAGTTCCTACAATTCTCTTTCCTTGCTTTGTCTTTTCTTCACTTCTCATTCATTTCTAATTCTTAATATAACAGAATAATTTTGCTATATTTATTAAACAGTTTTACAGTATTTTTTTCTTTAAGCAAATAGAACATTTCAAAATGTATTTCAAAACCACATTTATTTCAAAACCACATAAAGTTACCTTGATATATATGGCCTCTTTGTGAAAAAACAAATTTCTTAACGTTGTATTAGTATAATGAAAGACACTCCCATACAGTTTTCCTTTCCACATTTCTACTTGCCCCCGTATTCCCATTGCTTCTTCAGCGAAAATCATCATTATCAGTTCGGTGTGTCCTTACACAATATTTACTATGAGCTACATATATAAAGACAAACAAAAATACATAACCTTTTGTGTGAGGGATTAATCTGAATGGGAATACCTGTTCATGTCATACTGAACTTGCTTCTTCCAAGTAAGAGTGTGTCTTGAACAATTTTCCACATTATTACATAAGATCCACTTCATTCTTTTTTCTTTTTGGCTTAAAGATTTATTTATTTATTTGAGAGACAGAAAGAGAGAGAGAGCAAGCAAGCACAGAGGGAGAGGGAGAAGCGGACTTCCCATGGTAGCAGAGAGCCTGATGTGGGGCTCAATCCCAGGACCCCGAGATCATGACCTAAGCAGAAGCAGCCACCCAGGTGCCCCCACCTCATTCTTTTCAATCCCTAATTTACATGGTTTGTATTCCACGGTTTAAACGTAACAACAGAAATTATTCAGATGTTTTTAATGTTTAGGCCATTATACCTTGAGGGCAGGAAGTTACCTCCAATGAGATATATGCCACACTCCTTTGCTACTTCAGAAAGCTTCTCTGTGGATTCACCAGGAATTTTCTCAGCATATTCAGGAAAATATTTCGTGCCATATGGAGAATTAAAGCATTCCTAGAATAATGTTGGCAGAGAAAAGGAGGGGGGGAACACGAAAATATCCAACTGATTTTAAAGTTCTGCTTTAAGAAGGCATAGCTGCCTCTCATAAGCTCTGCTCTCGAAGGGGTAAAACACAGCTGATGAGAAAAACAACAGAATCCCAGAGCTAAAGAGCCTGCAGCCGTAAGCAGAACACCTGGGCTGGCTCTGGCGCTACGGGCCGCGAGTCCCGAGTGCTCTCCCAGATCCTCGTCCACCCAGCAGATCTGCCTCTTCCTCACTGTCTGCAGGAGAACTACAAGCTCCCAACCTTGGGCACCCAGGCCCCGCTACAACTCGGCTTCATCACAGGACCTTGGGTGTTAGAAATTTGGGTGTCAGGCTCAAAATTATTAACTATGGAAACCAATAAAGCCTATACTTGAGAAAAATACAGAAGCTTCAAAAGCCACAGAAGATGTTTCCTCATCTGTAAAATGAGCTGTTTCTAAGCTCCCTTCCAGCACTATCATTCTGATCCTGTCCAATCTCTCATTCCCCAGAATATGTCTGTCTTCCGCAGCTGTGAGAGTAGAAAAGCAAAAACTAGATTTTGACTCGAATTCATTTATTTGCATCCACTGAGATTGTGCACCAGGCCCTGTGCTAGGAAACTCAAACCCGAGCACAGCCAGCTTGTACAAGCCACATGTTAGAGAGGGCACAGGCAGAATCTACATGCTTTCACTCTGGTCCCTGGCAATGGAAATCAACAGGAGACTACGGTCAGGGTACAGATACAGGTGAGCCCAATAACTGTGCTGTAAGGAAGGCTGGATTCACATTAAGATCTCGAGTTCCTCTGTTAAAGATTCCTACTCACTGGCCACATCTGTGATGGACTGGAGCCCTGGAAACTCTCTAGTCAATGGAAGCAGGGTTTACAAAGGGCTACCTCCGCCCCAGAGTGGGAGAGGGAGAGCGAAGGAAGGGGCGGTTGGAAGTAGTTCTGCCGCAGATCCCAGTGGTCCTTGGCCACAGATGCAGTACTCGCTGGTCCCAACATGTGCGAGCCCCTTGTCTGGGGCTCACCCTACATCTGCTGACAAACAAATGGGGTGCAATCTTTACCTGGCTCTGTTCTAAAAGCCATCACCTAGGAAACACACGCAGAGTCCCACCAGCTTGCTACAGGCTGCCTCATTTAGGAAGGTACCGCAGGCTTTCTCAAGGTCTCTAACAAATTCCCATTTCCTAAAAATGCCGGAGGCTTAGCATTAAAATCAGTCGCTGTGTGACTGTGTCCTGTAAAGACTTCATTACACAAGGAAAGAAGGTTAAGTATCCAAGGCACTGACCTTTACGTAGGTCTCACAACCTACTAGGATTCTGAGCAGAGCAAATGCTCCTGAAGTTAAAGACCTGTAACCATGTTGGCACATCGTATCACAAAGACCACTGCTAGGGTCAGCTTCCAGACACACGTGGAATGATCCTGGGGCCCCACAGACCTGCTGGACCCCTGGACGCAGGAGGACCCCCCGCGCGAGCAGGCAGTACTCTACTCCGTCAGATTTCCCAGACGGAGGTGGCCACCTCCACCTCCATACTTACCGGCAGAGAAACGATTTTTGCTCCTCGTGTTGCTGCCTCCCGGACCAGGCTGCAGGCTCGAGCGAGGTTATCTGATTTGATGGAAGAAACCTGAAGCTGGATGAGGGCCAAACGGAAAGCTGAGGATGAAGAGAAAACCGACAGATCTGACTGCTGATGCAGAGCAATTCTCAACCACAGGGCAAGTCCGGCCCCCAGGGACATGTGACAACAATGACACTTTTGATGGTCACAACTGGGGGTGCTACTAGCATCTAGTGAGCAGAAGTCAGGGACGATGCTCAACAGGTTACAGGCCGCAGGACAGTCCACCATAAAGAATTACCCAACGTGATATGACTGAGGCTGAGAAACCCTGGGACAGAGGACCGGCCGCGCCCCCGCGGGCTCGAGCGTCTCAAGGGGGGCAGGCGGGCCAGCTTCTTACATGCTAATGAGAACATGGCTTGAAGGAAGGAGATGGAGTTT
This sequence comes from Ailuropoda melanoleuca, assembly GCF_002007445.2. Classification (NCBI taxonomy): domain Eukaryota; kingdom Metazoa; phylum Chordata; class Mammalia; order Carnivora; family Ursidae; genus Ailuropoda; species Ailuropoda melanoleuca. Next base: position 45,559,587 of record NC_048218.1, on the reverse strand, counting down.
GAACATGGAATTATCCCTTACTCTTTGATCTTGGGACTCAACCTACCCCTGATCCGGGTATTGAGCACATCTCAGTGCAGGTGAAATCGCTGGGAAATCACCCACTCCCCGTGAAGTGGGGCAGCGGGGCCACGGGTGGGGGAGATGTCTGCCTCTGCTTCCCCACCACCAGCTGGGACCTGGTGTCAGGGGCCAGCTGATGGGGGTTGGGGGGGGGGGTCTGGCAGCCAACGAGCTGCACCTGTGCTTAGTCACGGGCCAGAGCCCCTGGGGCACCTGCGAGATTTTGCACTCACCCCATGAATATTCCTCTGCCCCAAAGAGTACAACAGTAAGCAGCAAATAAAAAGCACCAGGAGAGCTTGAGAGAGAGACTGTGGAAGGAAAAGCTAGCAGTGCTTTTTCCTGCTACCTGAGTAAGGGGCTCCACATTTCCATCAGAGACTGAGTCCCACAGATCATGTGGCCAAGAACAAATGCTGTCAGCCAAGGAGGTCAGGAGCTCCTCCAGGCTTATTCCCTCCTTGAGGGAACAGCTACACCCTACATGTGCTTTTCCTATATTCTTTAGAGTTCTCTTGTAGCTCTTCGAATCATCACCTACTGGTTAATCCTTGTTTATATAAAATCTTCCCTGTTCAAGTGACTGGTGTGGTTTCTGTGTCCTGTCTGCACGCTGATGCACAGTTTTCGCTCAGGGTGTGAGGAAGGGCACATTAAAGGATCTAAAGCACGTGGTAACCCATGGAGCTCGGCAAAACTTCAGGAATTATCGGTAATGGCCTCCCCTGGCTTCCCTACCCGACCTGTGCTCCGGAAATCTGAAAAGCTCTAGAACCTGAAAACCAATAGAGCCTTCTCCCCTGAGTGTCGCCTACAATGGTGCAAATGTCCCCAGAAGAAGCAACACCGACAGACCCTTACCTGTGAAGGCCTTTTTGGCTAAGCGGTAACCCTAAAAGTAGGAAAACTCAGACGTTCCATTCCTTGGTTTGTCCTAAATACAGTGAGAAGAGCTCAGTTTAACCCTGAATGCAGTTTCTTGAGTTGTTTCAGAATCTGAGTGAAAACGAAGGAAACTAAAACAGGAAAAACCAAAGCTGGGATTACTCTGGAGCAAACAGATACCTTCAGGTATCCTTTAGATATACCTTTAGACCATTCCACAGACTCACTGGAAGTCACCACTGTAACTCTGTCAGAAGCTGGGCTTTGCCTCTGAGGGATTAAAAGATGAAATTCACCACAGCTCTGCTGACGGTTTCCCCTCTCCCTCATCCTACCCAGAGAGGCAGCTATCCTGATCCAGGCTTGGGACTGCCTGACGTTCTGCAAACCACCCCCTCCACAGGGGGGGCTGAGGCAGGGAAAGGCCACCAGTGAGGAGTTTCTTGATGCTGAAAACAATACTAGTCACTTCATCTCCTCAGGTGGAAAATGAAAATACAATGACTTTTAAGGTCCCTGGCTATTCTAATATTTATCATAATCTAACAATGAAAGACTGACCAAAGGATAAAAAAATATCGTAAGTAAAGGGACCAACATGGGGAAAAAACATAAGTAATGTGCCAGGCCCTCTAGGCACCCGAGCATCTGTGAGTGTCCTTAACACTATTTGGCAGATGAGGAAACGGAATTGCAGGGGGGACGCTGCACAGAATCAGTGAACAAAGTAAGTCGCACAATCCAAGCAAAAATCTGGAACTGCAAAGCAGGATGGGAACTTCATCTGTTTGTTTTTGGGTGGGCTTGGGGGAGGTCATGTAACTTGAAAACACTCGGCAAAGAAATCAGACACCACCCTCAACCCCATCAGGAATCACAGCTCTCAAGCCCACCAGGCTGTCATGCGCTGTGTCTTCAAAGACAGCGGCCACACCCAGAGGGAGGGGTGTACAAGGACTTCCATACCCCGATCCTGAACATTCATTCTGCTACCAACTTGCACTGAGCTCTGGAAGGTTAAGATGAAAAACAGCACTTCCACAAACCTTACCATCTCCTGGGAGCCTCACAAGACTCAGCAAAGGCAGTTTATGTCCATTCTACAGGTCAGGAAACTGAGGTTCAGAGAGATTAAATGACTTGTTGACATGGGCTGAAGCAAAACTGTAACAATCCAGGTCTCCAGACTATGAGTCCTGAGCACTCCAAAGCCTTCTGTAAAAGAATCTGGCAGAGGCCTGGGGACAGAGAGAGCTAGAAATGTGCCCCTGGGGCCAATCCAGGGTAGGGATGTGTAACATGTAATACCTAACTTGAAAGCTCAATGTCCAGATGCAGAAACAGTTTGTCCAGTTTTCTTGTTCAGAAGATTGCAATCTCCACTGGGTGGGGGGTGGGGTGCAACATGGGGCAAGTTAACCAGTCCCCTTATCACACAGACCAAATGAAAGAAAACAGATGCTTCATTTTCACATGACAGGGTTCCAACCACAAATAATTAGGGTTGATGCCTTTGCAAAACCCAGGTCCAAAAATCAATCTGTGGTGAAGAGAGTGAAAGCGACCCCACTGGATAGTCGCGCTTTCTAATGCAAAACCTAAGAGCCTCCAAGAATCCCACCAGGCAGAGGCTGCCACACTCGGAGAGGTAACATAATCACTGAAGGCTTTACTGAAAGTGCAATCTTCGAGTTGGGGCAGGGGAAAGGGGGTGCGGAACTTGGATTTTAAGTGAGCACCCGTCCACCCGCCTCTTCCCGCGCAGGTGAACTTGCAGGGGGCGGCCCCCGAACGCACCGAGAAGCACGGGACGCAGGAGCGCAGCGAGGAGCAAGGCGCGGGTCCTCCTGGCCGGGAGGCCCCGCGCTCCCGCGGCCGCGTTCGGCCCTCCCGGAAGCCGGGAATCCCCGGGAGTGCGCCGGGCCGCGCTCCACCGCCGCACTCCGCCGCCAAACCGCCCGAGCGCGGCGGGGACACGAAGCGGAGGCGACGCGCTGACCCGGAGAGACCCGCCGCCGGTTCCGCAACCTAGGCCTCCCTCCCGTATGGCGGAGCTCGGGCCGCCGCGCTACTTACTGGCCATTGCTCTCCCAGGTAGCACCATCGGCGGCGCGGCGCGGCCCGAGCGGAGGTCTCTGGAACGAGAAGGGCGACTCGGCGCGGGGCGGGGCACAGCCGCGCGCAGGAGGGGGCGGTGCCCTAGGCTCCGCCCACACCCCGCCTCCCGGCTCCACCCAGAGAGTGTCCGCTTTCCCGCAAGCCTCAAACACCTGCTAGTCCTCCGCTGTTTGCACTAGGAATAACAACACAATCCAGAAAAAGGAATGCCTTAAAAGGCAAAGGGACCAAGAGGGGCGACCTAAATTGGGGTGGTGATTAACAATCAGCCTCTCCGATTCTCACCAAAAGGACTGAACCTCTTGCTGGTTAGATCACCTCTGGCCAGGAATAATACCATATATGCTGATTGCCTTCTGCTCCTTGAACAAGTGTCTGTGACGGGAATGGAATTACCTAGGTTCCTTTAGTCACTCAAGACTTATCAGTGGGCTCTGACCACAAGGCTGCTGCGTCATGGGGGAGAGGAGAAAAGAAACAGTTCAAACACAGTATCCTCAAATGTTCAGTCCTCTAGAAGAGGGGAAGATAGGTTCTTGTCTCACGGAGTCGGGGAATAAATCTAGTCGACAAACGAGTGAATAAAGCGATGCAAATTTATTAAGCAAGGATACAGGAAAAAAGCTTTTAGGGATGAGAGTGGTCCCAACAGGGCTGCCAAGGAGGGCCTCCACTGAGTCTTTTATTTAGAACTGACCAGGGAGCTTGTGGCCTTATCATTCTTGGGACATCTTGGCTTGAGTAAGGACTGGTGGTATCTTTAATGGCTTACTTCTTTTTTAGGGTCTGGTTATTCTTTGTTGGTCACAGGTGACTATCATAAAAAAGAACTCCCACCACACGCCTAGGGCAGAGTGGTCTGGTTTGTTCCCTTATCTCTGGTTTCCTTATACTTAGGCATTTTGGGGATTTCTGTGAACCTGATAACCCCTTACCTATCTCTCCCTGCATAGGCCCGCCTGTCCCTTACTCACGATTACTAAATACACTAATATTGTTAGGACCTTTGCATTTATACTTACTAGGATTGCTTTTTGATATTTTTTAAAGATTTTATTATTTGAGAGAGTGAGCGCGGGGGGGGGGGTGTGAGGAGGCACAGGGAGAGGGAGAAGCAGACTCCTTGCTGAGCAGGATTCCTGAGATCACGACCTGAACCAAAGGCAGACACTTAATCAAGCCACCCACTCGCCCCAGATTGCTTTTTGATTTTTGTGTTTCGTGTGTTTGTGCTTTTTGTCATGTTTGGGGATCAAAAATCATAAAACGAATAAAAGCTTAGCCTTTTTTCTTCTTGCTACCCTTTTCAATGTTCTGGAGTAGTTTATTGAAGTGGATCCTAGTTTTTAAAAGGATAATCTAAAAACACTTTTGGAATAGAGACATTTAAGTATGAACTGGGTATTTGATGCTTTAATGAATTTTGTGATTATGCCAATGTCTTTACTCTGAGAAGATGCATGCTGAAGTATTTAGGGGTAAAGTGTCAGAATGTCTGACTTGAAAATGGTAGGCAAAAAGGAAATATGTGCTTATAGAACAAAAATGGCCAATTTATTAAATCTAAGAGGAGAATATATAGCTGTTCATGGTACTATTTTAAGACTTTCTAAAGGTTTTAAACTATTAAACTTCAAATTATAAAGCATTCATAATAAAAAGTTGGGGGGAAATACATAGCAATTATGGCTTTTTTGAAGGTTTAACAGATTAGCTGGACCTGGCTTTGTAGCAGGAAGATAACCTTTTAATTTCTGCTATGCTTATTAGCCTATTAAAGTTCCTAAGTCAGTACTGGCCACTTATAATCTGCCCAAAAAAATCACCCAGTTCATTTAGATTTGCAAGTTCATTGGCATAAAGTTGTATCTAACAGCGGTACCAAACATGGCTGGACATGTTATTAGAACATCCAGGTGGAGATGCCCACTGAGCAGCTGGTCATAAGCCTCCAACTCAGATGTTCAGGCTGGAGACTGATTTAGGAATCATCAGCAATTTAAACTAGGACAAAGTTCTGAGTATGGATGACAACTCGCGAGTGGACTATGAAAGGCACAGGTATAAGAAGGGCCTGTGAAACCCAGTAAGGAGCCACCTGAGAGGTAGGAGAACCAGGAGAGGGACGTCAAAACCAAGAGTCTGTGGGCGCTGTGTTCCCTACATCGCTTGCAGGGAAGCTAGTGACTACGGTTCTAGAGAAGGGAACAGTAAGGAATAGGAAAACTGTCTTTGAGCTTTCCTTTAGGAATTTCTGGGCATAAGGGAAAAGCTAGTCGCTGGGTCCCGGTTCTGGCTCTGCCACAGATACGATGCTAAGGCAAATCACCTCCTTCTCAGGACCTTCTCATCATCCGTTGCACGGAAGGATTGAGGGGCAAAAGGAGAGGCTGGAGGACTGAGTTTCTGCAGTCCTTCCTGTCACCTCTTCACTCCCCGTGAACCACAGCAGCTCTGCCTTTTTGTGGCCATGTTCCCTTTCATCTGACATGTGAAAAGTAGCCAAAGAATCCAAGCACTTTGCTAAATGGATCTCTGAAGGCCGGCTCACAATCTGGTATTGCCGATCAAGTCTCACAGCTTCAATGACCATGTCTAGGCCGGTACTGGTCAGATTTCTATTTTTACTCCAGAGGAGCTTTGCCAGCATCCCCAGCTGCCTCTAATCATCTCTATTTACATGTCTTGACATCTGTTTTAAACTCAACCATCCAAAACTAATTTTATCATCTCTAGAAGGGCTTCTCCCAGCTTTGTTCTTACAGACAGTCACCGCACCCCCATCTGTGCTGCTTCCCAATTCTCCTAGCTCCCCACGCCCTCTCCTTAAAAATCCAAATCAGTTCATATCTTTCTTTCATCGTACACTTCTGGGGAAGGACTGGGCCCTTCTGATTCTCCTAAAATACCCCTTGATTGCTGCCTTCTTTTCTGTCCCTGTGACCACCATTCATGGCTAGGCTTTCCCCATTTGGGGAAGACTACTTTAGGCAATTTAACTGATCTCCTTTCCCACAGCATCTTATCCTCCAATCACTCTTCATAGTATTAGGGAAGTTAGTCTGGGGGGACATAAAGTTCAATTTTTGGGAGTGAGGTCAATATACAAATAACTAATAGCAGTCAGACACAAAGGGCTAAAAATCAGAATTCGAATCATCACCACCATAATAAGAACAGGAACTCTAAGAGCAGATGAGATCTTAGGAGAATGTATGATACTACAAAACAAAAGATCCAATTTGGGAATTATCATACTGGATTTAGAGCTTTGCACAAATGTCCATCAAGTGATGAATGGATAGGGGTGCCTGGGTGGCTCAGTCAGTTAAGTGTCTGCCTTCACCTCAGATCATGATCTCAGGTCCTGGGATGGAGTCCCGCATCAGGCTCCCTGCTCAGCAGGGAGTCTGCCTCTCCTTCTCCCTCTGCCCCTCCCCTGGCTCATACTCTCTCTCTCAAATAAATCTCTCTTTAAAAAGTGATGAATGGATAAATAAAATGTGATATATCCATACAATGGAATATTCTTGAGCCATAAAAAGGAATAAAATTCTGATACATACTACAACACAGATGAAGCTTGAAAATATTATGCTAAGTGAAAGCTGCCAAACACAAAAGACACTTATTTTATGATTCCTTTTATCATGAAATGTCCAGAATAGGCAAATCCATAGAGATATAAAGGAAATTAGCGGCTGCCAAAGGCTAGAGGGAGAAAGGGGAAAGGGGAGTGACTGCTAATGTGTATGGATTTTTTTTTTTTTTAAGATTTTATTTGAGAGAGAGCAAGCGCATGAAAGAGCACAAGGGGGGAGGGCAGGGAAGAGGGGCAGAGCGAGAGGGAGAAGCAGATTCCCTCCCCCCCAACCCCTACCCCACTGAGCAGGGGGCCGACGGAGGCTGGATCCCAGAACCCTGGGATCATGACCTGAGCCAAAGGCAGCACTTAACCACTTAAAACGACTGAGCCACCCAGGCACCCTGGGTATGGGTCTTTTTTGAGCAATGAATGTTCTGAAATAGTTGTGATGGTTGCACAAGTCTGTGAATATACTAAAAACCACTTTGTTGACCTTCAAAAAGGTGAACCTTATGGTATGTGGATTATAGTTCAATAAAATTTTAAATTCAAAATGTTAAGGGTAAAGTTGAAACATTACTTTACTGTCAATTTTAAATAGAAGTGCCAATCTATGTATGGCTGGTTAGTTTAGTATGTTATAATATCATGCTAAGGAGGAATTAAAGGTCCTGTGTGAAACATACTGGCAGCAAAATTGGTTGAGGATATATCAGTACAAATTTTATCATCCCTACTAGAAAACCTGCTTCATTAATGGTTGGCTATTAGCATCAAATCTATGTAAGAGAATTGATTTTCTACCTTAATAAGCAATAAGGATTCTCAGGGAGTAGGCAGGGAAGAGGGAATACCTTCCCTTTTCACTCACTTTATTTCTTTCAGCCTTCGTTTTCTAATCTTGGAAATAACAGAAAATATTAACCACCTCATAATGTTGCAAACTCTGCAATCCTTGAGAGTCCATAAGAGGTGGATATCCCAGAGTGAATTCTAGCTCTGTACTTAGGGGGCCCATTAAGGAAAGATGAGCTACATAAGTGCCCAATACAATCAGTGACATGTATTTTTCATTTAATATTTATGACTAGTAACTGTGGTGTTATTGCAGATGAGAAAACTAAAGTTCAGGGAAGTTAAGCAGGTCAAAGTAGAAATTTATTACACGTGGAATTTAATGTCATTAGTTTTAAACTACCTCTTCCCCCCTCCCCATACAGATGAGCAGAAATAGGAATCTAATACTTTCAATCCTAAAACCTGAACATTAAATTCCCCTGAAAGGATAGCCGTCAATTTTCTAATTTTGTGTTATTGACAGAGATTTACAAATGGGGGGGGGGGAGAGAAAGAAAGCAGGAGAGAGAGTCATTAAGAAAAAAATTATGAGCAAATTGTACTGGTTTATTTACAATTGTAATTTATAAACAGTAACACAAACATCTTTACATTGATATTATGAAAAAAGTCTCATGGCTGAAATGGGCAAAAAATGGAGACTTCAGGACATTTCTAAAGGGGGAGCCAAAGAAAGAAAAAAAGAAAAATGCAATACAACCATTGTGGGTAGAGTTATAAATATCAAGTACTGCACCAGGTGCAATTTCATGCAAATGTCTTCAACCACTCAAGTAAACGGTTTTTATTTAGATATTAGAATAAAATATCTTGAACTATGTTGCCTGTTATTCACTTGATTTCCATTAAGTAAATTAAAATAACTGGCTATAAATAGGGTACATCTAAATATTCCTATCAACCCCTTAGAGATAATCCATTACATTTTAGGACATGGCAGATTGTTAGGATTTGCTAGTTCCCAAAAAGATTTTATAAGGAGTCATTCCATAGCCCCAAACATGTTCCCGGATTTCTCTCACCAAATGTGTCTAATATAGACCTCAATAAATTAAATTCAGAAAGCCGCAAAATGAAGCAGATCACCTTTTAGTTCTGTCATATTAAAAAATAAAATAGTTTCAAACCACTGGAACTTTAGCAAGGGAAGACAAAAACCAAAGAAGAGAAAGAAATTTCAGAAACAGATGATAAAACAACTGTACTTTATACAGCTCTTATTATTTGGCTTTTTTTTTTTAAGTGGCTACTAGTGTGGTCGCAGACCATAATCTCAGGGTAAATCAATGTGCGTACAACACCTGTTCTGAAATATCCTAAATCAAATATTCCACTTGTAATAAAGACCAATGACATTTTTAAAGGTACACTTCTGTCCCCAAAATGTTTATTTTAATCTTAATATGCCTACCTATTTATAATGCTTTTAACTGCTCCTTAGAAACCATTAGGATGAAGTTTAGTATGAGAAGCACCCAGCGTTCAAATCATTAGCTAATGGCGCAAAAAATGATTTAGAAACTGACGCTTCAACATTTCACCAGCTGGACTGCATTTCCGGGTTAGCTAGAATCTTCATCCATTTCATTAAAAAGATCTCATATTTTTTTAAAAACAGAAACAGCAAGCTATTAATCTATGTAATACTTTCAGCTTCTGATACTGCTCAGTGGATAAAACTAAATGTAGCAATTAAAGGGGTCTCTTCAACTAATTCTATCTCTAATTTTCAGTGAAGACATTGCAAGTATATATGTGTACGGGTGTTTTTAAATCTGAAAGTGATGCATGTTCCCTTTTAAAACACAGCTCTTCAAAACAGAACTGCATTCTGCACCCTTAGTTCATAAGGGCATAGGGTCAGTTACTTCAAAGTCATTCAATAACTGACCTTTATAAATCATTTTACAAAACCAAAAACGCAAAAGAAAATTTAAGAAAAATTTTAACTGTCCAGAAATTGATTATAATAATTTACACATTCTAAACCTGCAATTCAAGCACCCCCATGAGCAAATGAAAGGTCCTCAGTTAGTATTCAATCAGGAAAATGTGTCCATGTTTCTTTCTCTTGGTTGCCTTAATTTCTTTTGAAATATTGCTCCTTTATATTAACTTTCCAAAGCATCCAAAACTTTCATGATCTGTTGTTTTATGGCTTTGGTAGCATCTCCGGCATTTGGAATCAAATACCTGGGGGGAGGAATGCACGTATATATTAATAACAATTGCTTTCACTCCAGGACTCAGCTTAGATGTCACTTCCAGTGGGAAGCTTCCCCTAACCTATAAAGCGAGCAGACACCCTTATATTTACTCCCCATAACTTATCTCAAAACACATTCAAAAGCATATTTTGAAAGAAAGAAAATCTAAATGTAAAAGCAAGGTGATTTTTCATACAGTGTATGTACAGCCAGATGGAATGAACCATAGATCAGGAGTCAGAAGGGCTATATTTGGTCTGATCATAAGCTAGGTGTGAGGTTTAATTTTGAGATCAGTGTGGTCCTATGGCCCTTGGGGCTGTCCATGAACTGTTTGTCACTGGTCCTCAATAAGACAAGGAGGAGCTTGTACCAGATTGTAAGTTAAACCTACAACTCAGCACACTGCTTACTTCACTGACACTTTTTCAAAACAACAATTTTTTTAATGAAGGAAAACAGAAACACTGACATATTCTGAAACAAGCTTCCTATCTGATTGCAAGCCAGCATTTAGTGCAGCAATGGTACAGATTACTTAAAGACCCTTCTGTCAAAACATTTATGAAATTAACTATGGCACTCACTGAAACCATGTGCTGCTAACCACATATGATGAAGGATACGGAAAAAAAAGATCAGCAAAGAATACTAATGAATAAGGCTCAAGTATCCTATTCCACCATCTATTCCCCTAATAGAGAAACAAAATGTGTTTAATAATGAACTAATTCATGCAGATAATATCATCCTAAGAAAATCTTACCTTTCGATTGCCAAGATTTCTATTCCTGAAGCACTGCTGTTTCCATACTTGAAGGTAATTAGCTCAGGGTGTTTTTTTTTAGATGTAATTTTAACTACAGAATTTAGTGCTTGTCGAGACTGTATATAAGCCAATCCTTTCCGTGAAAGAATCTCCCTTAAACAGTACATGTGTGTTGCAGTAACCAACAGATGACTTGAGAGGGGAAAAAAACATTAAAAAACAAAAAAGAATGTTAAAGAAATGTCATGCAAAACAGCTGTTACCTCAACAATAAAAAATACCCAACTCCAGATGAAATTACTTTTGAATTAAAGAATACAGACAAAAGATCACCTAAAAACAAAAAAGCTAACCAATAACAGTTTATTTCCCTTTAATTGTATGCAAAATTAATACTTTATTAACAGAAAATCCTGTAACTGTTTAAGAGCAAGTTTTATATTTTATATAATAAAAAGTACGATACAATGAAAAATCATTAATATTTTTAGAATCTACTCTGTATGGTATACAGAATACAGTACTTTTCAAACTTCTCCACAGTTATCGTCTATATTCATAAACTACTCTCATTCACTATACTATAGTGTATACTTTACATTGAAGACCACTAAGCAGTAGTTGGGCTGCCTTACATATCTTATAATATCCTGTAACTGGATCTTGAACATAGAATGGGCACAGAATTATTAACACACCTCCTCCTTGTGTCTCAGCTCACTTAATATAGGGATATACTCATACACTTTTATGTAATGCAGTAAAACTAATATCAGACAAGTCCAGAATGCAGGACATTTTGCAGAATAAATGGCCTAGTCTCAGAGGATTCACTCATCACGGAGAAGAGGGGAGATGGTGGTGAGGGCAGTGGTACTGTTGTACACTGCGTGAGACTAAAGAGATTAACAGGTAAATGCAATGTGTGAACTATGACTAGATCTTGGATCAGGAAGAAAAAAACAGAAAAATCTGAGTGTGAACTGTATGTTGAATGATGCTCATTTTAAGGTTATTAAAGAGTGATAATGTTACTGAAGTTGTGTAAGAGAATGCTCATATTCTTGGGTGATTTATGCTGAAGCATTTAGGGGTAAAGTGTCAAATCTGTAAGATTCCTCTGAATGGCTTGACAAAAGAGAACTGCATTATGTATGTGTGTCTATATATACATACATAAATGGAGGGACAGGGCAGTACAAAAAGAAATTAAAATGTGACGAACCTAAGAGAGGCTTATAAAGATGTTCAATGTACTGTTTGTTCAACTTTTCTGGTTAAATTTTTCAGAATAAAAAATTATATAAGAAATATTTTTAAAAATCAAGACATTCAGAGGCACCTGGGTGGCTCAGGTGGTTAAGTGTCTGCCTTTGGCTCAGGTCATGATCTTGGGGTCCTGGGATCGAGCCCCGTGGTGGACTCCCTGCTCGGTGGGGAGCCTGCTTTTCCCTCTCCCTCGGCCCCCTGCTTGTGCACACACACACACTCTCTCTCAAATAAATTAAATTAAAAAAAAGAAAAATAGAAATATATTATACAAGTTGACAAAGTGAAATTATATCTTATACTTGAATAAAGAAAATTTCTTCTGCCATTTTTTTTATTAATGTCCCTAAATTTAATTTTACTTCAGCAGAAGGCATTTTAAAAAGTACCTAGGAAACATGTGTCCACTTTCTTTAACTTCTTTACAAGGAAAATGATGCTTGACGTCTGGCTTGTTTATCCAAGTCTGGATGTTTACAACCTCTTTTCTGTCATCATCTGACATTGAAGAGCTGTCAATTTCATCTACAAAGCATTGAAAGTATTAAAAGTGGGAATTATCAACTTTAAAAATGAGACATTTCTTAACAGCCTGAAAAAATTTTGAATATTTTAAACATACAGTTTGAAAAACAAATCAAAACAATTCTAATCCTGCTACTATATTTCCTTATGCCACTGGCATAATACAGAAATATTATGAAACATCAGACCACATGGTAAGAAAGTCAGGTGAAAATACTGAGAATACACTAGTAATACTGTATGTCAACTATACTTCAGTAAAAAATAATGTAAATGAGTTTTTAAAAGACTGAACTATCTGAGGAATTTCAATACTTTTGCTTTATGTCACATGACTCTAATCTATGTCTAAACTCTAGAGAGATGGCTGAATTGTCCAATAATAAACATATCTTGAGGGCAAAAATGGCATAGTTCTTTTTCTCTTGCTGGTTTTTGATTTTAAGAAAAACAACAACAAATAATCCATCCTGAGATAAATGAGTAAAAATCTCTTTATTGGTTTTTCTTTTTCATGAGAGAACTGTAAGACACTCTAATTATTTTGTTTTTCTATTTTAAGAAAGGGTAGAATTACAGTTGCTAGGTTAGTAATTACAACTGTTCCTTCCTTTTTAAGAAATACTTCAAAATATAAAGAGACATAATAAAAAAGGAAATCTCATACATCTATACACCTTCAGCCTAAATAAAAAGTGCAACACTTGTTATATATCTCTCCCCAATCACAATCCTCTCCCTTGTCCACTAAGAAACAGTGACAATCTGTTACGGTTCCATCCTTTCCTTTAATCATATACGAATATCCCTAAACAATATATAGTAATGTTTTGCATTTTAAGCAACACCTATATAACAGAATGTTCAATTGTATTCTTCCACAACTGCTTCTTCACTCCCAACACTGTAAAATTTATCCATGTCGATATACACAACTCTAGTTTTCTCATTTTCATTACTGTGCAATTTTCCATAATATAAATATATGTGTAAATATATGACACGTGAAAATATACTATAATTTATTCATCCATATGCCTCTCAGAGGAATTAAAACAGTTGAAATGAAAACTGTTAATGAAAGAAGTTGAAATATTCAGGGAGAGCTAGAAACTTATAAATAACAGGAAGATAGCAACAAAAAGAGAGGGGGAAGGACAAAAAGATGTAATCAGAAATAACACACAAAAAATTTCATTTACCTCAATACAGGTTTCTGGGAAGGTGAATTTGTAATATTTATTAAACTGTCAAATGTGGTTCCCTATAATCTAACAATCTTACTGCTAAGAATATACCCTCTGTATATACTTACAAATGTTCATATAGATATGTGTAAAAATATCCATTGTCATTTGAGACAAAAACTAAAAAACTACCAGTGTGAATTGTGAGAAAAATGATTACATAAATTATGGTATGCTTTTACAATAGAAAGAGAACAATGGTGGCATATGGGCTGAGATGGAAAATATGCAACATGTATTACTAAATAGAAAAGGCAAGGTGAAATTTGGGAGGTTTTTTCCCTCTTATTTTGTACATTTGTTTACTGTTTTATTTTTTCTAACCCAATATACATATTAATTATGATTACTTAACCAAAGTAATCTCGGCAGCACCATTATGAACCAAAGTAATAAATTATTTTTAAAAATATAAAGACAACCACAGAGAATGACAAATTTCCCTGGCACAATATCCCCATCTTGTGGCCCTTTAGCATATTGCCTCCAATTCAAAAAGGCTCTTTCCAGACGTCTCAATTTTGGAATTCCCTGACTTTAGTCCCACAACTCTCAATATTCTAGGTGGATGGATCGAGGGGATTTAAATAAATCCCATGGACTTAAATACGATTTCAACACCGATAATTCCCAGATCATCACCAGTTTATTAGACCTTCTCTCTTTGGCTGAAGACTCCTATAATCAACTGCCTACTCAGCATTTCTGCTTGAATTCTAATGGGCACAACTTGAGATGTCTAAACCCAAACCCTTAGCAGAAAAACTACAGATTCTCCAATCTACAAAATCTCACTGTGTCTTTTTTTTTTTTTTTAAGCCATTGTTGGCTAGTCCCAGAATGCTTTCTCTAATCACTGCTGGTGCCTGAGGAAAGCATCTACAGATAAGTGTTATTACTATACCTGTGTCGTATTCTTCTTCATCCCCAATGCTGAAAACAGGCTTTACACCACGGTAAGGCTTGCCCACTCTGTCACTGCTGCTCACATGCCTATATTCAAAGAATTTTAGAGGGGAAATCATCACTTAGGAAGCTACCAAAGATTTTCACCAAGTATCATATGAATATTTAAACAAAATGTACATATTCTTTGTCTCTAGCCCCCATATCACCCAGTTTAGAACAGTTATGTTAGGGAAACTGTAACAAGATAAGGAAATTATGTTAGCAAAAGTGGCATTATGTCTTGATAGGCTGAAAGCTTTCAATCTGTAAAAACTAAAAAAAAAAATTTAGTATTTATATTAAAACCAGTGCTTAGATCGTGTAGCCTTAGGGAGGAAGTCATTTAACCTCTCTGTGATTCTGTTTCTATATCTGTAAAACAGTAGTAACAACAATATCTACCCTTCAAGGTTACTGTGAGAATTAAATCAGTATTTTGTAAAGCTCTTAGAACAATGCCTGGCATACAGCAAGTGCTATGCATGTCTGTTAGATAAAATAGATTATGGAACCAAATATTCAAATTCCAGGAGAAGTGTTAAGGCTTTCTCATATGGGAGCAAATACCTAAAGGTTTTCTCCTCCTATATTTTTTTTTATCACAGTTTCAGTTGTACAACACTGTGATTCAACAATTCTATATATTATCTAATGCTCACATTATAATCCTCCCATTTTTTATTACTGTTACTTTTGTTTTAATAGAAACATGCTACCTCTTTTAAATGTAAATAAATCATGAAAAATTAATCTGCCTTTTTCAAGTGGCAGAAGTATAAACAACATGTAAACTCAAACTTGATTAGTTCTGCAGGAAGTATGACCTCTCTCTTTTTAATATAAAAATTTATACCTTAGTACTTTTTAGGTAATCTCAAACCAAGGAGAAAAATGAAAATATTTCAACAAAATACATGTTTCTGGGGAAAAAGCACTGTATTATTTGTAAGATAAATGTTCCATCAAGATTATCTACAATGAAGAAAAACTGACCTTTTTTTGGGTCATATATCAAGAGATAGTCCAATATGGAAAAGATTCAAGTTACAAGACTTTACTTAATCTTAAAATTCAATTTTTCCAGAATATGGAGAACAAATCTGTATTTTAAATAATTTCTTAATACATATCATCAATAAAAATCTTATGACCCAATTTTGCTGAAATAGGCTTAAATCTTTACTTCTCCCAAAACAACATTCCTCAACAGAAACCTCACTAGAAAAATCAATTGAGAGCTGAATGTATAACATTCTTTGGGAATTATAAATTAATCAAATATAGTATAAAGTTTAAATTAAATAATAAAGTCATTTGATTTTATGTTAAAACTTAATACCTAATATAAAATTACCCAATAAATTATCAAATTATACTCATTAGAGAGAAAATGAAATAAATAATTCAAGCACCTATGAAACTCAGACTGAGTTTTCTTATAAAAGACAAAGATAATATAGCTTTGTCTGAAAATACTTCAGTGCCTAGATGATAAAATTGTATGAGATTATTGGTTTTCTCCTGATAGTAAAGCATAATTAAACAGACATAACATAGAAACAAAGATGTTTACAGTAGATGCTTGAACCAGAAGGCAAATATAAATAAAGCGAAAATTAAAAAAAAAGCGGGGGGGGGAGCCTGGCTGGCTCAGTTGGTAGATGTGACTGGTTCTCAGGTTTGTGAGTTTAGGCCCCACCCTGGGAGTGCAGCCTACTTAAAATTTAAAAATATATATATATTTAAAGCTATTCATTATTGATCTAGATTTATAATACAATGCATGCACTTTTTATAAACAAGATTTCTAAAGATTACTGAAATAGTTCTTAAAATACTGGCTAAAAATTAATGAAATTCAATGGCTGGACTCTTTTTAAAAAGCAGTATATTTATACTTTTTTAGCTGAAGTAATAACAAAAACAGCTATAACATAGTTTTACCAGCTTTTAATTTATTTACCGTGCTCAGAAAGAAACCCGGTTCTTTCTAAGTTTTCACTAAATTCTATTTTCAAAATAGATATTTGCCTATAGACCAAAGAAGATAATTCAAATTTTTAAAAACTTCAGAATTTTGGAGAAAACTTGGGGAGTTAAAATTAGACTAATTCAATGGTCCTATAACAAGAGAAGGTAGAAAGATGATTCACAAATAGATTATAATTTTAAAAGAAGGAACTACCTTTAAAATAGTCTCAGATAAAATTGTAATAGAAGCTCTATAATTGGCACTGTGCAGGAACAGTCACAGTAAATAAAAACTCTTACCAATAAGTTAGGGGTAAGCTACTGCTTTTAAAAATGCTACTTCTAGTCACTGAAAACACTGAAATGAGCAAAAAAAAGTAAACTCCATTATTCCAAAGCTTAACTTATATTTAAAATACAACTAGAGGGGTGCCTGGGTGGCTCAGTCAGTTGGGCCGCCAACTCTTGATTTCAACTCAGGCCATGGTCTCAGGGTCCTGGGATCGAGCCTGGGTTGGACTCTGCGCTCAGTGGGGAATCTGCTTGAGGATTCTCTTTCCCTCTCCCCCCTCCCCCTCACTCACACGCTCTCTCTAAAATAAATAAATAAATCTTAAAATAAAACTAGAATTTCTTTTAAAATGTCCATAGATATTGCTGTAATTGATACTCTAAACTGCAGAAAAATTCTGTGCATATAAAACCTGTAAAGCCATATAGAAGTATTAAGTTAGTAAAGTTCTTCTGTGTATCCTAATTGAAGATCCAGTAGATTTTTAAACTTTAGACTTACAGAATCTAATGACAAGTACCCCATCTTACTGGGGCAGAGAAGAGATGGATTATACATTAACATGTCCCCCATGACCTAATTTCTTTCATGGAAAACCAAAGAACTGTGGTTCTTTGGAACTGATTTATATTTGTTTATTCACCAACCTAAATATGTACATCTAATTAAGAAAAATCTTTTTAAAAAGATTGTAAAATTACATAACATACTTGAATTAACAATTTTGAACCATGACGTGTGTGCCTTCTCTCAGTAATACTCTCTAGTGTTAGGGCAGGAGATAGAAGCAAATGATCTCCAAAGCTACCACCCTGCCAACTCTGAGACTAAGTATTTTCTTTGCTTCACTTTCCTTTCTTTCAGAATAAAACCTGAAGGTTTTATGAAGTTCTTGGATTTGAATGTACTTGATTTTTATCTGAGGAATCGGACATTTAAAGAAGCATGCAAGGAAAAACAATTAAAATGATCAAGCGAAAAAGAAATACAGCTTAATCAGTATCACACACTTCTAAAAGCAGAATAAGAAAGGTTTAGCATTTCAAACAGCTGCATGAAATTTTAGCTGAGACAATGTGAGGCTTATAGAGAGCATGAGGCATGCTAAAAAGGAAAAGGATGGTCCCAGAAAGCTGCTCTACTCATTGGCTTACCGCTCTGTACATGCTCTGTCTGGCCAAGGAAGATTGAAAGACATTCTATGGCAAATTGAGGCAGAGGACAGAACAAAATGATTATTAAAAACACAAAGGCTTTAAAACAAAAATATAGTATAATCACTTTTTCTAACCCTGAGTGTGCACTATAATGTTTTGATCATCCCAAGTACAAAGAAAAATGAAGAAAAGCTAGTTTTGACAGATTTTTTTAAACAAACACAACAGTCTTTTCAAGTTACAGTTATCACTAGTTCATTTTAAAATAAAATTTTAATAAAATTTTAAACGTTCATGCTACAAAATTTAGCAATAGTACTCTAGTTCAGAATCCACTAACTTTAAAGTAAAAAAATTATAGGTTTTTAAGAACAATTTTAATGAGCAAAAAAGACTCTCAGGCTTGATAAAACACTTCAGTATTATTTATCAGTGGACCATTTTAGACAGGCAGAATTTTTTTTAGATTTGTGAAAATAACCTATTCTCTTATTTACTAAACAAGGGAAAAATGTACTTTTGTATGAATATGTGCTATAATTAAAAAGTGACAAATAATAAATTTCTGACATTCAATCCTTAAAGTCAAATATTTCAACTTTCCCAGAATACTGTAAGGAAGACATGAGAGTGAAATGAAATAATGCACTTTTAAGATCAGGCTTGCTTAGCAACAAATTCTGTGTTGGAATTATTAGGTTAGCTTCAAACTGCAGGAACAAGAAAGATCAACAAGACTACTATGTGGAGGAAAAAACACTGTGGACTCTACAGTTCCAGTAAGAAACATTATTAACACAATTCCTAAACCTATCATTTGTTAGCTAAACCCTTTATTTGTAATTCATGGGAAAAGGGGTCACTTAGATTCGGTGAACACAATTATGAAGAGCTAAACTCTTAAACTTCAGAAAATGGGTTTCTGGGGTGCTTGGATGGTTCAGTTGGTGAAGCATCCGACTCTTGACATTGGGGCTGTTGAGTCTGAACCCCATGTTGGGTGTAGAGATTACTTAAAAAATAATTAATTAAAAAAAAAGAAAGAAAATGGGTTTTTGCTTTATTTAGCATGATCAAATTTTCTAGGTTATAAATTCCTAGAGGAGAAGAGGAGGTTTCTGCTTTGTGATTACTGCATTTAATAGACAGTTCCCATCCATTTGACATGTGGGAAACCGCTACCATATGAAGTGTAATATATATAATAGCATCTTAGTATTTTTTTAATGAACCACATAAAGAGGCAGTACCATTATTTGAGTTTTATTCTGAGCAGAAGAAAGAAATCTTTACAAATTTTATAGCAATAAAGGACATCTCTGCAATTATGATGAAAACTGAAATTATCTAATTAAAAAATGGACTTTATGATTTTTCTAGAACACATTCAATTCAACTAGCATTTACAGTAAGACACGTTTCTTTAGTTACCCATCATAAACTCATACCATATAAGCAACTCACCGGTCCACAGGAGTTGATGTATTCTCAATAAAACTGATAACTTTTTCTCTGACATTAACAGATTTCGTCTTCAAAGCAACAGTCATTTTATTTACTAGTGATTTCATTCCTCTATCATTTGAGCCATTAGAAGATTCACCCTGGGGGCAAAAAAAAGAACTTACTGATAAATTAACTGCTCTCCTAATGATTAGGAGACACACTACTGCTAAAGGTTATCTAGATGTTATGGACTGAATTGTGTCCACATTTTAAAGTTCATTCTTCTAGTACACCTCAGAAAATGACTGTATGCAGAGATAGGGCTTTAATGAGTAAATTAAGGGTAAATGAGGTCACACAGGTGGGCCTTAATTCAATATGACTAGAGTCCTTATAGGAAGAGGGGGAGACATCAGGGATACACACACATAGAAAAAAAGCCACGTGCGTGCAGACAGACAAGAACGCATATATCATGTGCAACCCAAAAAGAGGCCTGAGGAGTAATCAAACCTACCAACCCTTTGATCCCAAACCTGCAGCCTCCAAACTCTAAGAAAATAAACTTTTGTTGTTTAAGCCAACTACTTGGTTGTATTTTGTTATGACAGCCCTAACAGACTGATACACTAGGTAAAACCATTTTAGGGATGGGAATTAGAAATGAAAAATGAGGCTATCTGTTGCATATATAAATGTATAAAGTCTGAAACTACCTTCTTTATTTGATAAGAAATAAAGTTATTGACCTTTTCTTAACTTCAATTACTCCATAAAAATAATCAAAAGTATCAGAATATCGTTCATGTGGCCAAATTTTTAAACATTTATTCCTCATAAATTTTTGCTGTTTAAATATTTTCACTTAGGCTTTTAATTTCTCAAGAAAAATTATTTTTATGTACCTAATGTAACAGGTGTGAGTATAATTCTTAAACTGTTTCACGAAATTGCTCCATATTCCCTAAAGGGCAAGTTGGCAAGAGGTGTCAGAAGTTTAAAAGTGTGCCCTTCTTTTGCCCATTAATTCCTCTTTAGAACTTAAGAGAAGGAAATAATTAGAAAGTGCCCTAGGATTCAGGTATTATTAGATGGAAAATTATAAAGATTTAAAAAAAAAGAAATGCTTTTAAATAAGCACTTTATGTTTTTTTTTTAAATTTTTGTTTTAATTACAGTTAGTTAACATATAGCATAACATAAGATTCTGGTGGTGGGATGCCTGAGCGGCAGAGTCTGTTACGTGTCTGCCTTCAGCTCAGGTCATGATCCCAGCGTCCTGGGATGAGCCCTGAGTCATCAGGCTCCCTGCTGAGCAAGGAGCCTGTTTCTCCCTCTTCTCTGCCCTTCCCATCCTTCTCTAAATTTTATATATGTGTGTGTGTGTGTGTGTGTGTGTGTGTGTGTGTGTGTGTATACATATATATAATATATTTGAAGGAAATATTTCAAAATATGAAAATATGAATAGCAGTTATTTTTCTTTATATTTTTTACACTTACATATGTTGCTAAAATGAACATGTGTCATTTTTAAAGAGAAATAAGTTATTAAATAACACAAAACCATATTTCTATTTCCATATCCAAATTTGAAACCAAATTAAATTAATATGGAAATTAAATACTTTGGTACTTTTTAATATAATATGTAACACATCTTTAAGACAGTTTCTTTAAAGGCCTCACTCATTATTTTTCAAATCTGAAGATAGGAACTTGAACAGAATTACTATCCAACACTGTGGGTGGCAATATAAATTAGAATAATGTTTTTTTAGAATAATGCCTTAGTCAGTTAAGTGTTTGCCTTCAGCTCAGGTTGTGATCTCGGGGTCCTGGGATCCAGCCCCGAATTGGGCTCCCTGCTCAGCGGGGAGTCTGCATCTCCCTCTCCCTCTGCCCCTCCCCCCACTTGTGCTAGTGCTCACTCTCTCTCAAATAAGTAGATAAAATCTTCAAAAAAAATGTTTTTTAAAGGCCAGTTTGATGATACTGTAGAATTCTAAGAATTCTGATATGCAATCTTTTTTTTTACTTTTTTTAAGATTTTTTTTTAATTTTAATTTTTATTTATTTATATTTTTTTAATGATTTTTTATTATATTATGTTAATCACCATACAGTACATCCCCGGATTCCGATGTAAAGTTCGATGCTTCATTTAGTTGCGTATAACACCCAGTGCACCATGCAATACGTGCCCTCCTTACTACCCATCACCAGTCTATCCCATTCCCCCACCCCCTCCCCTCTGAAGTCTTCAGTTTGTTTCTCATAGTCCATAGTCTCTCATGTTTCATTCCCCCTTCTGATTACCCCCCTTTTCTTTATCCCTTTCTTCCCCTACCGATCCTCCTAGTTCTTATGTTCCATAGATGAGAGAAATCATATGATAATTGTCTTTCTCTGCTTGACTTATTTCACTTAGCATTATCTCCTCCAGTGCCGTCCATGTTGCAGCAAATGTTGAGAATTCGTTCTTTCTGATAGCTGAGTAATATTCCATTGTATATATGGACCACAGCTTCTTAATCCAGTCATCTGTTGAAGGGCATCTCGGCTCCTTCCATGATTTGGCTATTGTGGACAATGCAGCTATGAACATTGGGGTGCATATGGCCCTTCTCTTTACTACGTCTGTATCTTTGGGGTAAACACCCAGTAGTGCAATGGCTGGGTCATAGGGTAGTTCAATTTTTAACTTTTTAAGGGACCTCCACACTGTTTTCCAGAGTGGCTGTACCAACTTGCATTCCCACCAACAATGTAGGAGGGATCCCCTTTCTCCACATCCTCTCCAACAATTGTTGTTTCTTGCCTTGTCTATCTTTGCCATTCTAACTGGCGTAAGGTGGTATCTCAGTGTGGTTTTGATTTGAATTTCCCTGATGGCTAATGATTTTGAACATTTTTTCATGTGTCTGTTAGCCATTTGTATGTCTTCATTGGAAAAGTGTCTGTTCATATCTTCTGCCCATTTTATGATTTGTTTATTTGTTTCTCGTGTATTGAGTTTGAGAAGTTCTTTGTAGATCTTGGATACCAGTCCTTTATCTGTGGTGTCCTTTGCAAATATATTCTCCCATTCCGTGGGCTGTCTCTTAGTTTTTTTGACTGTTTCCTTGGCTGTGCAGAAGCTCTTTATCCTGATAAAGTCCCATAAGTTCATTTTATCTTTTATTTCTCTTGCCTTTGGAGATGTGTCGTGAAAAAGGTTGCTCTGGCCGATGTCATAGAAGTTGTTGCCTATGTTCTCCTCTAGAATTTTGATGGATTCCTGTCTCACATTGAGGTCTTTCATCCATTTGGAGTTTATTTTTGTGTATGGTGTGAGAGAGTGGTCAAGTTTCATTCTTTTGCATGTAGCTGTCCAATTTTCCCAGCACCATTTATTGAAGAGACTGTCTTTTTTCCACCGGATGTTTTTTCCTGCTTTATCAAAGATTAGTTGCCCAAAGAGCCGAGGGTCCATTTCTGGGTTCTCTATTCTGTTCCATTGGTCGATGTGTCTGTTTTTGTGCCAGTACCATGCTGTCTTTGTGATCACAGCTTTGTAGTACAGCTCGAAATCCGGCATTGTGATGCCCCCAGCTTTGTTTTTCCTTTTCAACAGTTCCTTGGAGATTCGGGGCCTTTTCTGGTTCCATACAAATTTAAGGACTATTTGTTCCAGTTCTTTGAAAAATGTCCTCGGTATTTTGATCGGGATAGCATTGAAAGTGTAGATTGCTCTGGGTAGTATGGACATTTTAACTATGTTAATTCTTCCAATCCATGAGCATGGAATATTTTTCCATCTTTTTATGTCTTCCTCAATATCTTTCAAAAGTGATCTATAGTTTCTAGGATATAGGTCCTTTACGTCTCTGGTTAAGTTAATTCCAAGGTAACGTATGGTTTTTGGTGTTATTGTAAATGGGATGGATTCCCTAATTTCTCTTTCTTCAGTCTCGTTATTCGTGTATAGAAATGCAACTGATTTCTGGGCATTGATTTTGTATCCTGCCACCTTACTGAATTGTTCTATAACTTCTAATAGTTTGGGAGTGGATTCCTTTGGGTTTTCCATATAGAGTATCATGTCATCTGCAAAGAGAGACAGTTTGACTTCTTCTTTGCCGATTTGGATACCTTTGATCCCTTTTTGTCTTCTGATTGCTGTTGCAAGGACTTCTAGTACTATGTTATAATAGTGGCGAGAGTGGGCATCCTTGTCGTGTTCCTGATCTTAAGGGAAAGGCTTCCAGCTTTTCCCCATTGAGATAATGCTTTGATATGCAATCTTTTGATCAAGTTATTCTCCTAGCGCTAAATAATCACAGCATATGTAAATATATTACTACAAAAATTAATTATAGTAGTGTTTATAACACAAAACAACTAAAAGCAATATAAATATTCAAAAATTGGGACTAACTGAATAAATTATAATATATCCATACAGTGGAATACTACTTAGTCATTCAAAATAAAAACAGCAAATGTTTATTAAATAAATGGTGATCTCACATGAAGTTTTTTTTTTTTAAAGATTTTATTTATTTATTTGACAGAGAGCACAGCAGGGGGGCAGCAGGCATATTGAGAGGGAGAAACAGGCTCACAGAGCAGAGAGCCCAATATGGGGCTCAATCCCAGGACCGTGGGATCATGACCCAAGCCAAAGGCAGATGCCTAACTATTGAGCCACCCAGACACCCCTCACATGAAGAGCTCTTAGATACCTAGAAGATTAAGTTGAAAACAAATTTCAGAGGTTTATCTCCTGATAATTTGACAATAATATGATCTGACTTATATGGCTGAAGATAAACAGTAATTAATCATCCAGTGAGTTATAATTTTGTAATAACTGCTATTAAATATGTGACACGTACAACAGTATACATACACTTGCACATTTAATCCTCACATCACCATGAAGAAAGTTCTGTTATTATAATCTCAATTGCCCAGGTGGAGAAACCAGAGCTGAAAAGATCCTGCTGGAGATCATGAAGAATATAAATTGTGGAGATAAAACCCGAACATCAAGGTAAGTAGACTGGTAAACCTAAGCTAGTAATAACCATGATCTGTATTGCAGTTTCCTTCTATTTCTGTTTTAAAGAATGATCATTAGGTAGGTGTGAACTACTACTTGTTAAGAAAATGACTTAATGACACCTAATTCAACTGACGTAAAATATTTTTGAAAGAGCACAAAAGACTTATTGTCCAAATATTTCCGAAGGAGCACAGGAAAGTGAAAAGTAAATTTACCCACTATGGTAAAACCCTGCAGTAGTAACATACAGCTCTATAACTAAAAATCAAATATAATGGGATTGACAATCAGCTCCTGTCTTCTTCTGCCCAGCCCATTCTCAAATATGGGTGGACTGAAGTTATAATCATGTAAATTTGCGGTGGGGAGAGGTACAGACATGGTCTGCAGGAAATGTGATCACAAGTCTCACTATTCTTTTGGTTCATACTAATTGGGAGATTCCTAGAACCAGATCACTTGGGAAACCCAGCTAGTCATAGGGCTCAGTATTATCTCCATTGATATTTAAGCTGAAGCAAAAAATTGTCACTAGATGATACCAAACTGCAGCTGGATAGGGAGAAATCTGAATTCAGCAGGTGGCTCTCCAGAACTCCTGGCTAGTATAGATGTGCAGGCCTGTTCCATCATTACATTAACCTTGCAATAATATGACTCCTCACTATAGTGTTTGAAATATTCTGACTCCATTTCTGTTATGGTGAGGGTTTAACAGTCACCTTTTCTGGGCATTTATCCAAATCTGGTGACGTATTGACACATACACTTACATCAACAGAAGAATTGATACTGCTCCTTGAGCCTGAGGTACTAGCAATCCAATGGCCATATCCATTTTCTGGTCCATCCACATTAATGTCTGCCAGGTGCTGCTGCAGCGCTTAAGATAAGCAAGAAGGAAAAAACAACAACAGCTCACATACCAACCCCCTTTGGAAAGATTTGTTACCAGAGAAATGTAATAAACATGTCATAGCTGAATGAAAAGAGTATCCGAAGATGATTACTGTTATTTTTTTCTGTACCTCTCTAAAGGAATGAAGGACTGTAAGCTACAGAAAGCCTTCCTCTTCTCCTTCTTCTAAAACTCTATGTACAACTACAATTTTCCATAACTGACCTTAAAGACAACAATAACTATATATAGGCTTGGTTTTTTTCCTCTTTGAAAGGGAATCTTTGAAGTATTATGAGACAATCTCAGCAACATTTTTATGACATAAAAGATGAAAAGAAAACCTATGGTGGCTTTTGTTTTACCACACACATCTAATTAATCTTTCCCATAGTAAAGAAGGTATTAACTGCTCTAGAAGATTATTCTTGAAAAAGAAATAATCCATAATTAGAAAAAAGCTTCTAAAACCTAGACTATAAAAGACTGTTCTTCAGATACTTTTGATAATAAGCTTAATAACCAAGTTCTGTATCATGCTGTCAAAATTCCTAATAAATCCCACTGGGGCTTAAGGCTTAATACTACTTACTAAAATAACCCCTTTTGTAGATCTCTCTGGGTATGAGCCCCAAAGGTTGTTAGTTATCAGGCCATGATATGTAGGAAATCATCATAATCCTTGCTAATATCAACAGAGACCAAGAGGAAATGGATCCTAATCTATCAAAAATTCTAAGTTATAACACAAGATTATATTAAATCAGAACTTAATCTTTATGAGACTCCCATGATTCAAACTCATGATTCTACTACTCAACAAATATTAATTTAATTTTACCATTTCTTAATTGAAATATATTTGACCTATAACACTGTATAAATTTAAGGCATATGACATGTTTGGTTTACATACTGAAATATGATTTCCAATTCAGCAACAGTACCTCTATCACATCACATAATTACCGTTTCTTTTTTATGGTGGCAATAATTAAGATTTAGTCTCTTCGCAAGTTTGACTATTATAATAAAATATTGTTATCTATGTTCACTATACTTACAGTACACCAGGACTTATTTATCTACTAGTCACAAGTTTGTACCCTTAATAACATCATGTGTAAAAAAGACAGGCTCTTTTTAATCTTTTTACCCTGACCTAATCCTTCATAAATTCTCAAATCTCTGCCTGCAGAGATTTTGGCAATTATTTTACTACCCTTGATTACCAAATATTAGTTTGAAGATTTGAAAACATCAGCTTATCTGTTTTATTCCATTCCATCCCACATTTTTTTAGCAGCTAATACTTTCAAGTAGCTCAAAAATAAAATAAAAACATAACAAAAAAGGAAAGAGTATGAAAAGTATTTCTCCTACCCTTGTTTCCCAGTCCTATCTATTCCACCTACTCCATAAAAACAAATCTTGTACTCAGTTTTTCATGCATCTTCATAAAACGACTTTTTACAAATATAAGCTCATTAAACGTGTCTACTAAAATAATCCTCCATCAAATATTTGCTCATTTCAATTGTCTATTATGTTTGTTATCTATATGTCCTGCTTGCCCTGCCTTTTCTGAAAATATAGAATGACTGAAGAGGGAGTTTATCCATTAACTAATTTGGTCACTCCAAATCAGGTCTGGTGATATAATTTCCTCTGAAAAGTAGAGGCAAAGCAATTAATAAATTAAAACGTTACCCATAAATCCTCCACTGGCAATGCTCACATATTCTTTGTTTTTCTGTAACAAAAAACAGAATTTAAATTATTCCAAAATGTAATTTAATTAAAACCTCTCATTGTTCTATAAACATTGACAAATGTAATATAAAGTTATACATTAGATTTCTGGACCTTTTCTTTTCTTTGACATTTTGGAAGCTGACAAAAAGATATACATATATTTACCTTGTATATTGTAAGGCCTGGTGTTTGTGTGGAAAGAAGGGGACAACTTCATAGCTACTAA
Source organism: Ailuropoda melanoleuca (assembly GCF_002007445.2). NCBI lineage: Eukaryota > Metazoa > Chordata > Mammalia > Carnivora > Ursidae > Ailuropoda > Ailuropoda melanoleuca. The sequence continues at coordinate 45,532,317 of NC_048218.1, read as the reverse complement.
CAAGACTATGATTTTATTAGTATTATAGCTCCAATAATATAATAAAGAGTCAAGCCAAAACCAGTTAAATTATACTTTTGGATATAATTAGAGTGGTTTTTAAAAGCTTTCAAAATATGTTGTGTCCTTCATAAAAAAGAAATATAAAAACAAATATTAGAGCTAATTATGAATAAGAAATAACAGAATGTTACCATTTTACAAACTATTATAAAAATTAATAGATCTAATAAACAATGGCAAAGAAAGAATGAGATATAAAGAAGAGAGATATCAGGGCATCTGGGTGGCTGAGTTAGTTAAGCGTCTGCCTTCTGCTCAGGTCATGATCCCAGGGTCCTGGGATAGAGCCCCACACGGCAGGCTCCCCGCTCAGCGGGGAGTCTGCTTCTCGCGCTCTCTCTCTGCTCTTCCCCCTGCTTGTGCTCTCTCTCTCAAATAAATCAGATGAGAGACAGAGAGAGAGAGATCCATCTGGGCAATATGTACTTCCTGATGAAAGCTCACAACACCCAGGGCTTCCTGTCCCCCACCAAGTCTCTAGATCTAATTACCAATTTAGAGGAAATACCAGGGACAGAACCTGATAAACAACACCAAGTGAATGCAATCAGCAAAATCTAGAACGTGGGAAACTCTCTATAAGACAAAGTAACCAGTTTTTCCAACTAATTTGCAAGGAAAAAATTAGGAAAGGGATACTATAAACTAAAAGAGACTTAAAAGATGTCAACCAAATGCAACATCTTGTTTTGGGTCTGGGAAAATCAGGGAAACCTGAAAATAGTTAGATTTTTTTATAATAAAGTTTAATAATGATAATGTGGTTATGTCATTATAAAGAGTTTTCAGGGTTCAATTCTACCTACTTTTGTATTTGTTTAAAATTTTCCATGATAAAAGTTAGGGAAAAAATTTCTAAAACCTCACCAAGAACTTGAGTTATGAAAAAGAAGTTCACAGTATTTCAAATTCTTGCCATGTGACAGGCCTTACAATATATAGTTTATACCAGAGTATTTTTTAAATAGGCCAATTAAATTCATTAATGAGTCTGAGTCACTATTTTTGTTTTTGTGTAAATTTCTAAAAATCTCTCCTTTAATAAGGTATAAAATAATCTTAAACTCCCTACCCCCAAATACCTTGTTCCTTCTCTGATTTTGTCTTTCAAGAATTCTTTCCTTTAGACTTATTTTCTCAAATCAAATTCCCAGTAAAATACAACATGAACAGAAAAGGATCCAAATTGAGTGGCTAGTGCAACACCATGCCTATGGTGTTCCTGATTCCATAGTTCAGGGTCATATAAAATGAAGACTTTAATGTACAAACTATCAAAGAATACCTAGTAAACAACTATTTTTATAAAGAAAGAGCCACCACTGAGTGAAGCTTTGTAGAGAAGATAGAGGAACAGGTTACATAAAATCACTAATACAAATTAGCTGTCTTGAAGACAACATTCGAATACAAAAAGGAAAGGTGGCTAAGTGTAATGAATAAATATACACTTATATTCTATTTCGAAGTAAAGATACTAAAATTAATTATGTAGTTACTATAGGAAGTACTAGGGAACGAACAAACATAAAGAGCAACACAACAGAATAATCCAGAAATAGATTCTGATGCACTGAGGAATTCAGTGTATTAAAAAGGTGTATTTCAAATTGACAGCACAACTGGGTAGCTATCTGAGAAAAAAAATTTTTTTATTCCTATCTCAATTATATAAAAATAATTTCCACATGGTTTAAGATCTAAACATAAAAAATAAATCACATCAGCATGTAAGAAATATCTCGAGAAATGCTTTCTTGGCAAGACACAAAACCTATAAGCTGTAAAGAAAACCTACGTATAAATTTGACAACGTAGATAACAGTACAAAATTACCTCTAAGAACTTCTTAAAGGTGATAGCAATAACCAAGGAAAACTGAAATAATTTGTCAGCATACCTGTAAAAAGTGTGCCAGGACCATGTTCATGTACATGTCTTCTTCCTCTCTACCGCTGCCCATAAAACAGAGGTGCTCCCCACCAGCGATGGAGCCGGACTCAATGGACTGCTTTTGTGCTTCCAGCAAAGATTTTACTGACTGTGCGAACTCAGATGGATTCTGGAGCATCTAGACAATTTTTTAAAAACTAAAAATGTGGCAAAATGGTATCTGACATACATTTCCAAATTTGAAATATTCTCCCAGGGAAAAAAAATTTAAATAGCTACCATAAGAACAAAGGAATAAAGGCTCTTATAAATAAAATTCCTGGGATAAGAGAAATGTATATAAATGTACCTATAATACACTAGAACAAAAGTTGAAGATTCACAGAAAGATTAAATATGCAAAGAAATATTCTAAGAGAAAAATGTTTTTTGTTGTTTTTTAAACGAGCTATGATGTCATTAGGTATCATGACAAGAAAAGTTTAACACTGAGTGGAAGGGTCCGTAACTAAAAACAATACATTAAAACATGGTATATTTTTTTAGTTTCCACTTATATGGCAAATGATATATTTCTTAGAAGACAGTCAGAAATAGAAGCCATTTTTTATCAGCACTACTTTAGGTACTAGAGATAAAAGGATGAAAAATGTTAATTTCTTTCCCTCAATGAAAGATATGCCAATAACTACAAAAATCTGTTAAAACTGTTTAATAGGGCTACATAAAAAGCACAGTGAAAATCCAACAGAAAAATGGATAAACCAAAGAAAAGCAATTTGTAAAACAAAATACAATGAACAGATGCTCAATATCACTTACAATTACCAGTTTTTCACCCATCATTCTTGTAAAATAAAAAATAATTGGTAATATTTTACAATGCAATGGTATGAAAATTATTCACATCTACAGCTATAAAGTGTAAGCTGGTTCAGTCTCTTTAAACGGTGATAAGGCATTTCTAGTAATGTGTTACATACTCACACCCCTCAAACCAACGGTTCTTTTAGAAGCCTATTTTACAGAAATATTTGTGCAAGTTCAAAAACATGTATAAGGCTCTAACTGCAGCGTTGTTTACTACAAGAAAACTGAAAATAACCCAAATGTACATCAACTGGGCAATCAATTACGGTATATCTGTACCATGGTTCACAATATAGTCATTAAAAACAATGTACTTAGGGTATAACTCTTGATCGTGGGGTCATGAGTTTGAGCTCCATGTTGGCCGTAGAACTTACTTAAAGATAAATAAATAAATATATAGATAAAATGTGGGGATATTAAAAAAAAAGAATGTACTTAAGTGGAAAAATCTCTAAGAAACAGTTTGCTGAAAAAGCAAGTGAACGGTTAAGTGAATAAAGTAAATAAGAAATATATAAATACACATTAAAAGGTCTGGAAGATTAAACAAGTTGGTAATAATTAACTATGGAGATATTCTTTTGAGTTTTTGAAGAAAGAAATCAAATATTCATGAATCACTTGAGCAAATTTTTAAATAAGCATAAAAGAAGAACCATCTAACCCCTCCTAGGCAAATCAAGGATGAGAAAGGCTCAGGGTTCACTTTCAGGATGCAAACAAGTTTGATCACCTTCCTTACTTAAAGCACCCAAAACCGTCCAAGTTGTTCTATCTCTATTTTCCATTAAGCTTCCTCTCAACACCACCTAAACCTCTCACTGTCACCTTTTCAGGCCTCAGCATCACCTTTTTCAGATGAGATGGGAAGAAGGGCAGACTGCATAGTCAGCAAAAAGGATTACCTTTGTCTTCCCCATCCCTGAGGCTCCTATAACCCAAAATGGTTTAAATGATGTCTATCCCACTCTAAATATTTCTGACAATATTTCATTATTTACTTCACATCTACTCTTTTAATTAAAGTGACTCTTGGATAGCAATTTTAACAAGTAAGCACTGATATGCCAGATACTACTTACTAAATATTAGTTTATTATATGCATAAGTGATCATGATGGAAAAAAAAAGCTTATACTAAAAAGTTTTAAAACAATTACCTAATTATAATAAGAGCTTATATTTATAGAGTACTTACTAGATGCAAGGCACTATGCTAAGTGCTACATCAGACAACTCACAGTAAGTAGTTTAGAATTTACTGACATAACAATGGTAGGCAATAGTAAGCCACAGTTAACTGTTTGCATCTATCCTTTATCATACCCAAAGAGTGTCCTGGTGAAAAGGAAACCTATTTTAAGTTCAGAGACCCCTCCTTAAGCAGAAAGAAAATGTCCCCAGTCTGGTACATGTATATTTATTTATGAACTAAAGAAAAAAAACCCATTTATTCTCTTACTTTATAAAAAATTTTAACTAGCATTTATACTAACCAGATCTGAATCTAAGTGGAAAGCAGTTGATAAATGCCCAGCATTATACTGTTCCGCAGGACGGCAATCCACCACAAAGAACCGGACTCCTTCCTAAGAGGAAAACAACATTTGACATACTGGAATTTGCCATGAGGGTCACATTTTACACAATATAATGTTACAATTAGCCAAAGGAGAGGGAACAGATTTATTAAAAAAAAAAACAACAACAACAACTAAACACGGCTCTCACAAAATTACGAGGACCCAATTAGAAGAGACCAAGAAAATCTCAAGATTTCAAATAACTATATTCATTTTCAGCAGTTGAAACACTTTATATATACTGTTCTTGACTAGAAAGTCCTAAAATATGTAGCAGGAGAATATCAGTTTGGGCTATAAAACTGTATTAGAATTTAAAATTTTCATGTGTCTCATGTTAAATATATATTTAAAAACTACATAGTTATAAACACAGATCCAGATACAGTTACTATTTCTGCAAATAGGTGCACAAGTTGCTCGCAATTCAATTCACGTAAGAACTAAACATCTTGGGGATGAGAGGAAGCTCCACAATGCTAGTTTGAACTGAAGAAATTCTCAAGAGGATCTTTAAACTGGATTACAGGTCTTCATTTGTTTTTTAATACTAGTTCTAATAAGGAGCACCTGGGTGGCTCAGTCAGTTAAGCGTCTGCCTTCAGTACAGGTCAAGATCTTGGGGTTCTGAGACTGGGCTCCACATCAGGCTCCTTGCTCAGCGGGGGGAGTCTGATTCTCCCTCTGTCCCTCCCCCGCTTGTGCTCCCTCTCCCTCTCTCTCAAATAAATAAATAAAATCTTAAAAAAAAATACTAGTTCTAACAAGAAAAACATGAGAAATGTTTGTTTTAAAAAGATCTATTATAAAACTCCTGTCTTTCCATGCCCATTTTTCTTCCTTCCATCTTGGAAATATACCCAACCTTCCAAATACACATACCCATGGTTAACTGTCGCACTACTAGCAATAAAGAACATATACTGAAAAAAACTGGCTCATTAGACTTTTTATGAAGATAGCAGTAGACAGAAAATTATGGTATATCCTCAATTCTCCTTTGTTATATGCTCTATGGCATTAGGCCATGTAATTCAATTAGCTGTATAATTACCCAGAATTTAACTATTAAATGCTAAACTCACCTTTTTAAGTACTTTATACAATACTGAGTTGCTTTGTTAAAATATAAAAAAAGATTTGGCAATTTACAAAAATAATCATCAAGAATAATTATTGACAAACACACAAGCTGGCAGTTTTAAAATGAGCACATAGATTAAACACACTAATCATTCAAAAAAAGCAAAACAGCTACATTGTTGCAGGAAATTAATTTTGTGGGAACTGACAAACAAGGAGGACATGTCGGTTCCCTGCATTTAAAAGGGACATTCCTCTGACAAACTGTGGGCTTTCTTTATTTACCCCTTGAAGCTGATTTGCTTGAAGGATCTCTGACACCGAGATAGCCAGGCAAAGAGCCTGACTCAGATCTGCATCATCATCCTTAATTCCCAACAAAGTACTACCAAATAGATGGTGATTATCCTGTTTGAAAAGAAATTTTTAAAACATCACAAAGAAAAACAAAATTAATCTTTCTTCCAAAAAATATTCTTAATAAACCACGATGAAAGGTAAAATGGTTACAACTTTTCACATTTTAACATTATATAATAAAAACAAAAATAAGGCAAAAATTATGTTATACACTGATCTACAGCCTCATTTAATTAGCAACTGCTAGTGCATATTATTTACTATGTCTGAAGAATAAAACTGTTCCTCTTAAAAGACTGAAAAGAATATGACTTCTTTTTCATCCAGCATCCTAAACCACTACCCATCATCTGACTTCTTTGACATTGTTAGGAACTGAGATGGTCTACATAAGGCAATTATTAAGATAGCTAAAATGAGTCCCTAGAAACCAATCTCTTTTTTAATTAATTAGTTTCAGGGGAAATATTTTTAAAAGGTTTCTCTTGTCTCCCTTCTGAAACATCTTACACTGAACATAATTTAACCTCATCTTGATATTTCAGTGACATGACAACCAAATAGCAATCATTATTGTAGAATGCCTAAAAAAAGAAATAAAAGACTATAATGCTCTCACAAGCACCTGAGGTCACAGATGAACCCATTTACTTTATAAATGGTACTTCTGTGCCTCCTCCACTATTAACTTTTTGCATCTTGGAGTTTTACTTTCTAGGAGCTCACAGAACTCATGTTTCTAATCTGGTGTCCCTTCGCTTGAAAGCACCTAAGAAAGGTTCTAAGTCTCTATGCAGCTCAGGGGACCCTTTTTCGTTCATGAGACAGCTCTGCATCATTAAAACTGCACAAAGCTGAACTCCAGATAAAGGAGGCATAATTATACATCCTCCATCAGATTTTTGAAACTTTTAAAGAAAGCACTAACTTAAGAAATATCTCAATTTTCTCATGATCAAAAGTAACCAATAATCAGAGTAGAAATGAAATAATTCCTAGCGTATCTGTATACTATCTTTTTAAATTTGTTCCTCTACTACGGAGAGTATTTACGGTGAAAAATCACACAAAACTGCAACACATAAAAAGAAAAGAGTGACAATCTAGAGTATTTTAACTAAAGTGGACACAACATAAACAATAAAACAATGTACAAAATGTGAAATACTGAAGCTGGTAATTTCTTGTCTTCTACCTTCCTAAAAGAAGCTGGTGTTTTACTGCAGTAATACTGAGCCAGAGAGAAAAGATCTTCTATATCTTCTAGATTCAAACTGGATGGAGTATTTTCCAAGAACTCTGAAAAAGGATTACAGATAACGAGAACATTTAAAAAATTGTGATGAATACAATCATGAACATTATTTACGCATCAAAGACAGACTATCTTCAACATAATAAAAACTACATAAATGGAATCTTAACAGCGATGCTTTGAAACTGTTTGAGAAGAGGGCAACCCTCTTGGGTCCCCTCCCTCCTTGGGAGCTTTGTACTATGACTTTGGTATTGCTCAATAAACCTTGCTTTGCTGCCCCCCCCCAAAAATGAGGAGAAGCAGATCTCCCCCAAAGAGCTAAAACTATTAATGCAATTCTGCTGTTAGTGAAAGATCGGCTCAGGTAATCAAATCAAATTCATTAGCCTTGATGGCAGTACTGTGATTTATTTAACAAACACATGCTAAGTGCCAGGGCCCCTGGAAACAAAAAATGACTAAGAAAATAGTTCCTGATCTAAGGAACTCTGTTTTGTGTGAGAAATGTAAAAATAAATCATTATAATGTACCAAGATAAACACTATAACACAAAAAGTACAAAGTGGCAGGCAATATAGAGAGGAAGTAACTTAATCTGTGTGAGTGCTAGAATGGGGAGAACCCAAAAGAACCAAATTTCCACTATGGAAATAATTATGAAATCTCAGTACTCAAAGGTAAATTAAGGAAGAAGGAAGGGAAGAGGGGAGAGAGAGAAGGGAATGTGATATGAACAATGACACCAAAGTAACAGTATATGAAAAGGAATTGAAAGAGCGAAAAAACATGGAAGAAATGAAGGAGGATGGCAAAACTGAAGGAAAACAGTCCTTAAGGTTTGCACCTGCAGTGTGTGTCTGAGTTGAATGAAACCTCAGAGTTCTGTAGACTAATCTCTTAAATTTATAGATGAAGAACATGAGTTTTAGAAAATAAAGTGACTTGAAATATTTTCTCTACAGTAAGTGATACTTACGGATAGCTTCTTCTTTGCTGTCTGACTCCTGTGCTAAAATAACTTCTCTGTAAAAGAGAAACACATGAATTTGAGTTAAATATTAACAGAGCATCCTGAGAATACAAAGGCAAAAAATCTAAGCAACTTGATACTTACTTTGCATTAACAAGGATTATTAACATTAAGAAATAAATAAAAAATGGATCTGCTTGTTGTAGATATCCATCCCATATTGCCTGAGTGACTTCAATGGAACAGTAACATGCAAAAAGGCTTCCAAGCTGTAATCAGGAAATGAAATGAGACATAAACCACTAGAAATGACCTGTTCTTTTAAAAGTATGAAAGCATATGTGTAAGTAACATTACATCAAATTATCTGCACCTGATGTGTAGCTTAATTTTAACTGCATGTAATGCAAAGGCAGAATACATGGATTCAAGGCACAATGAAGCCACTTATCAGCTGTGTGACTTAAGGCACATTACTTAACGTCTAAAGTTCCATTTCTACTTCTTAAAAGAAAAAAAAAAAGGAATACTGCTACCCTTCTTCTACCATTGTTGGGAAGAGAGAGAGAATTAACCTAGAGTATCTAAAGTAACTAGCACTTATCTGCCATAGCATAATAACTAGCATAACTACCACTAAAAGGGTAATTAGTATAATTATTATGGTACTTATAAGGTAACCGTAAGGATCAAACATGGTAATTTAAGAACACAGAGAAAAGTTTTAATGACAGTATAATGGTGAACTGCTGCCAAAGCTTACTTGTCCATCATTTGAAATAGATGAGACAAATTTATATCCCTCAATGTTGCAGGAGCTCTATGGTTCTCTATTTCAAATAAAAGAGTTGTTTAAGTTTCTCTAGAGCCTGTGTTTTAAATTGCATAAACGCAGTGATATTTTTAAAGTATTCAATTTTCATTAGATACAGAAACAATTCCATCTAGAGGTTTAAATTTAAAACATTTTTAATGGCTAATGGGAACATATACGTTAGTGCACATTTCAATACTAAACTACTGTCACATATCCTTTATTAGCTATCACTTATTTTAAATATTCTCATAACAGGTCTTCAAAGTTGACATTTTTCTCCCCAGTTTATAGGTGAGGAAATAGACTGGTATTAAATAATCTTCCCAAGCTCACAGAGATGGTGAGTGGTGGTATTTGCACTAGAAAAATGACCCGATATTCCACAGCCAGCTAACTGCCGTTACACTTGACCACAAAGTTTTTAAAGTATATAACCCTACTAATGTTTTTTATTGTTTTAAAAATTACTATTACAAATAAGAATACTATTACAAATACCAAAGATGTAAATACAAACAGAATCACAATATATGGTCATCATTAAACTCATGTAGCCAAACTACAACTATGACTGCATTGCTCACAGTTACAGGTTCTCAAGGTTTAGGAATTAGTTTTAACTGTTTCATCTCATGATTAAAAAAAAAAAAAAAAGACTCCATTCCATAGACAAGATACTAGTAGCAAGAACAAACTATTTGGGGCACTGAAGACAGAACAGTTGTTTTAGTACTTAGTTAAAATCTGCTACCAGCACTGAGGACTGAATCAGAGATCTGGCAACAGAAATGGCAGAAGTGACAGGAGAGACCTCTATTAGATATCAGAATGCTTAAAAGAAATAGTTTTTTACTTTAACACAAATAAGTACATTGAATGGCAACATATGTATCTCAGAGAAACCATAATTTTACAGGTAGGGGCTCCTAGGTGGGTTAGTCAGTTCAGTGTCTGACTCTTGATTTAGGCTCAAGTCATGATCTAAGGATTGTGAGATTGAGCCAGCCCCACATCGGGCTCCACACTGGGCACAGAGCCTGCTTAAGATTCTCTCCTTGTCCCTCTGCCTTTCCTGCCCCTGCTTGCACACACAAGCCCACTAACTCTCTCTTAAAAAAAAAAAAAAAGAGAGAGATAAGTATAATTTTACAGGTATTTTATTATTTTGATTCAAAGTGACAAGACTGTGGCTGAGAACTAAAAAGTAGGCTACTCCAGTTTGAGATTTAATATGCCAGAGCTGAAACCAATTAGAATTCTCTAAGTACCATTTCTTGATTGTTTACTTATCCCATCACCCTCTGAGATAGGTATTATTATTATTATTCCCATTTTACAGATAAAGAAATTGATGCTCAGTGGCTAAGTGTCTTAAATCACATAGTTAATAAGTGGCAGAAAGGAATCCTTTCTGAAGAAAATTTCGGTTAAGACATGATCAAGGAAAATGTTTAATTTCTGAATATACATTCTTCTAGCACCCAATCACTGTTTTAGAAAAATCTTCAAGTTAATCTAGAAGAGAAGTTCTCAAAGCATAGTCTAAGGAGCCCTAGAAGTCCCCAAGAGTATTTACAGGGGAGTCCATGAGGTCAAAGCTATTTTCGTAATGATATGTAAACTTTAATTGCCTTTTTCATACTCATTCTCTCACAAATGAACAGTACTTTCCCAAAGGCTACATGAACTGTAGTATCAAAACAGACTGAATAAAGAAGCAGATATGAGAATCTACCTATCTGTGATCTAGCCAAATAGATTCACAAAAATATAAAACAATGTCACTATTCTCTAATTTTCTTTTGGAAAATACAGTTATTTTGCATTAGAAAAATAAGCTATTTAAATGAATTGGGCTGCGCATTAGAAAAATAGGCTTCTAAATGAATTATTACTTTAAATTCTTAGTTTCAATTTCTAACCAACATAATCCATATAAACTATGGATCCTCAATAGATACTGAGTATAAGAGGTCCTGACACCAAAAGGTGTGAAAACCACTGACCTGGAATAATAAAACTTCCCACTGAAAATATAAATATAGAATAACAGAGCTGAGATGTACTTTATATTCTTTTCTACTGATCATTTGACAATCTTAAGATGTTTTCCTTATGATTAAATATCAATTCTTATACACACCACAACAATTTAATCAAAGTTTTAAAGTGAACCGATACATATCACGTATTTACACATATTACATGCATATATTTGCACATATTGTATACAGATATCTCACATATATTATATATATAGCACATACATATGTAATATTTGTGAGATATATGTAAAACAACAAATGTCTAAACTTCATTTTAAATAATGTGAACATAGTCAAGAGCTAAAAAACCAATTTTTGAAGTGCCAAAAATTTTATTCCTTTGGTTTAAGTAGTAATGGTCTATAATTTAGTACTTTTCTTTCTCTTCCTTGGGAAAAGAAAAAACCTAACTAAAGTTTTATAGAAAGCTATTTTTCATTAAGTGTTCCTACTTTCACTTTATTACCCAGTTGAGTGCATAGGAGTCTGGAGTAATTTTCTTTGTATCAAGAAAAGAACAAAGCTCAGGCTCATGGTATTGGATGAGTAATCGGAAAAGATGAAATGGTCTTCCCTTCAGAGAACAATCCCTAAAAGACAAGAGAAGCAAGGTTTTTGCATTAATGGGTCAGAAATGGTCATATTAGTAACCAGTCCCCCTGCAATACCTACCTCCCCCCACCACAAAACACCTGAACACCACAGCATTCATAACAAGCCTATCTGATACAACCAGGTTCACAACACCTACTACACCTGTCTGACAGAAAGTTTGTAGAAAACAGCAGGTCTACAGCCAACTCTAGGGAGATTCTCTCCAGGTAAACCCAGGTAGCACTCAAACGAAAGGACTGCAGGGACCACTGAAAACAGCAGGACCATTTAGGTTATTGACAAGTTCTGGATCCCAAAAGGATATCTATAGAGTTCCAAAGAAGTCCAGCTCTCTTTTTCCCTACCAAATAAGAGGAAACTCCTAGAAAGGCTTCAGGTTAGCTCCACAGTTAACATACTCAAGTAGGGATGTCCTTTAACAGATGAACAAAATACTGGACCAGAGCCTTAGAAGCTGTTGAAGTAGCCTGGGAACTAGTGCTCAGAATGAACTCCAAGAGGTACAAGACACTTTATGGAGCAAGTGTACTAGTTCTTTCCTTCTTCCCTTGTGTCTCAATGAATCAATAAAAATGTAAACAGCTCAAAGTACAGGCCATCTCAATAAAAGTCAGTATTTACTGAGAAAATATCATGTGCCAGACACTATAACAGGCACTCTACAAAGTTATCTAATTTTATCTTTACAAGCAACCCTATGAAATAGTTACTATTTTTTCCCTCATTTTACAGATGAGAAAACTGAGTTGTGGGCAAGTAGCTCACCCAAGGTCACATAGCTAAGAAGACAGCTAAGACCTCTACACAGAAACTGTATTAAACTATCATGCCACACTTCACTATATATAATTTGTTATTTCAACAAGCGGTATTTTGGTATGGATACATCTCTAAAAAAACAAATTGTAAAGAAGTTGAAATAAAGTAAAAGCCTTCATGTGAAAAAGCTAATGATCGGGGTGCCTGGGTGGGTCAGTCGTTAAGCGTCTGCCTTCAGCTCAGGGCGTGATCCCAGGGTCCTGGGATCGAGCCCCACATCAGGCTCCTCCGCTGGGAGCCTGCTTCTTCTTCTCCCACTCCCCCTGCTTGTGTTCCCTCTCTCGCTGGCTGTCTCTCTCTGTGTCAAATAAATAAATAAATAAAATCTATAAAAAAAAAAAGAGAAATGAATGTCACAATTTTGACATAAGGATAAAGAATGCTGTCAAATGCTATTTAAGTGGGAATACTGAAAAATAATTTCTACAAAACCAAGATCTGAGATGAATGCCAGGATTTGGTACGAACCTCTATCTACCATTTTTTGATAAGGTTAAGTGACAGGGAAGTTTTGTAGAGAAAGCCCTAGGTTGTTAATTCAGATGCCCAGAGACAGAACTGGATTCAAAATGGCAAGACTACCTCCTCCTTTGTCTGAATATTCTCCCCATTCTATAAATGCAAGGCAACTGACTGCTAAGGCAAAACACAGAAACAAACAGTAAGTTGTGCAGGGACATAAAAATGTAGAAACAATTGCCTAGTTTGTGTCCCTAACAGGACCTCTCAGGGAGTCAGCCATTACAACGGCATCTATTCATTTAATAGCTGTATACTATTACTGCAAGGCACTGCGCTTGATAGGATTCTACCCAACTTTTAACTCTGTAATAAGAAGATACATCACAATGGAGTTCTAGCAGCATTTTGTGGGGCTGTGTTCTATCCAGGGGCATTAACACTGACACTCGCTGGAGTGCTATATTACAGGTGAAATTCATAGAAAGTAACTGGAGGAACCTAACAAGACACTGTGTTACACAGTTCAATGTAAATTCCTCTCCCCCACTACTACTACCTACCACCACCAATATCCTTTAGAGAAAAAGTTGAACACCATGTTCCTTGCTATCACTAGCTCTGTTACACTGAATGGTGGTAAATATATAAGCTAAAATATAAGCAGTTGAGAGACTCAGTATGACTCACAAATATAAATTCCAATCTCAGCTCTACAGTGACCATAATAGGCCTGTCTCTTGCCATCTCTGGGTCTGTTTTACTTACATGAAGCACCATGGCTTCAAGGTAGCACAGAGGTTCTCTACGCTGCTTCATGAGAACACCTGGGGAGTTTTTAAAAAATATGCCTAGGCTCTATCTCGTCTATTCATAGTTGAAACTTCAAGGACCCACATATTTTAAACATTCTTCGGCTAAACAGACAGACATCTCCCGAAAGAAGATATACAAACTGCCAATAAGTGCATGAAAGGTGCTAAACATCACTGTCAGGGAAATGCAAAGCAGAACAATAAAGAGATAGCAATTCACACTCATTAGTTAGGCTACAATAATTTTTTTTAAATGTTGACAGGATGTGGAAAAACTGGGATCTTCATTCACTACTGGTGGGAATGTAAAATGATACAGTTGTGGAAAAGACTGGCAATTCCTCGAACGGCTGAACATACAGTCACCATATAATTCAGCAATTCCACTTCTCCGTACATTACCAAGAGAAATGAAATACATGTCCACACAAAAACTTGTACACAAAAGTTCACAGCAGCATTATTCATAAGAGCCAAAAAGTGAAAATAATCCAAATGTCCATTAACTGCTGAGTAAGTAAATAAAACGTGGTGCATGCATGTAATGCACGCAAATCCAGAGACAGAAAGATTAGTGGTTGCCTAGGGAACCACTAGTTGGGGGAAAATGGAGAGCTGACTACTAATGGGGACAGGATTCCTTTTTGGAGTGATGAAAATGTTCTAAAAACTACTGTGGTTATGGTGGCACAACTCTGTGACTATACTAAAAACCAATGAATCGTACACACTAAACGACGCATTGTATATGTAAATAATATCTTGAACTATTAAAGAAAAAGTTGTTCAGCTGATTCTAACAAGCAACTAGGGTGAAGAACTGCATTAGTTAAAGCACAGGTGTCCATCTAATCTTAAGTTCAAATCTTGACTCAAACATACACCAGAAGTGTAAACCTCAGTAGGTCTTTAATCTCTCTCTTTCCTTGCCTCAGTTTTTGTAGTTGTAAATCAGGGATAGCTACCCTTTAGTGGCCATTGTTGAAATGAGAAAACAAAGCACCTGCACTTAGTATAATGTGTATTACAGGAAGCAGTAAAAAATGGTAGTCATTTAACTACTAAGCTCCAGAACAGATCTCTACTTTGGCTACATACTGTAGTCAATTGAGAAGCTCTGAAAAAACTATGATGCCTGGGTGCCTTCCTAAGAGATCTGATAATCAGGTACACAAACAAGCATCAGGATTTTTCAGAGCTCCATCAATGATTCCAATGCGCATCCAAGGTTCACTGTGTAGCCAATCCGCTGGTCTAGATCATGTCAAAAGTTCCTTTTGGCTCTGAAATCCTGACTACTCATCCATACCACTGGGAAGTACAAGAATTCTTTCTGGCCTCATGAATGCAGCCCCTGTACTCCCTCCCAACCCTCCCTGCCCTCACCACCACTACTACAACCATGTAAACATCTACCTATCTATTCTCAGCCTAAGTGTCACTTGCCCAGGAAAGCCATCTCTGACCTCCAGAGCAAGTCAGGTCACCCTCATTAAATATTCCCATAGCATTCTAGGGGCACCTGGGTGGCCCAGTCAGTTAAGTGCCCAACTCTTGAATTCAGCTCACGCCATGATCTCAGGGTTGTTGAGATCAAGCCCTGTGTCGGGCTCCACACTGGGCATAGAGCCTGCTTAAGATTTTCTCTCTCCCTCTTCCTCCGCCCCTCCCACTTAAAAAAAAAATTCCCATAGCACTCTATATTTCACCTTCCTAACACACAGCACACTTCTTATTACTCATTTAACACCTGCATATCTAAGATTACATTCCAAGCTGTATTGCCAGCACCTCACTTAAGGAAGCACTCCAAAAATTTTACTTTCCATGTAGACATTATAATGCTATTTTTTTTATAAGGAAAGAAATTAAAATAGGGATACTATGAAAAAATTGGCATAAACTCTATAAGCATAAATTCTTAACTGAAGAATCCTTTAAAAAATGTCTATAACCACAAAAATAAAGTCAAATAACCATTAAGACTCAAACAATCCTAAAAATTATTTTAGCCTCTTACTTTACCACCAAAGTAAATCTAACAACTATAGTTCAAAGCAAACTAGACCTTTATTCATTCTTAAAACTATAATAACTAAACCATATTTTACCTGGGAATGTACTTATTCACGATAGCATAAAAGCAGTTGTATAAATCGCTGCGTGGCAGTTGAAGATGCACCAACGGCTTCAGTAGATGTATCCAGCTAAGGGACGTTCTGTATTTAATGTTACGTGATTTACAGTAAAAGGTAATTACAGATTCAATATCCAAAAGTAATTCTGTTGCCTTCTCTTCTGGCACTGAAAGCTGTTCTAGAAAATAAGTGTCAAAATTAAGTTACCAAGGGCCTGTTAGAGACTCCATTATTGCACATAACACTTGTTTACAAACATATGATACTATCTTAGTGTATCTGGAGCATGAAAAGGACAAAATAAAACTACATGAAAGCACATGTTTCCTTTTACTTATCCATATTTACTAAATATTCAATATTTATTAACTCAACGTAATAATATTTGACCTATATGTTAAACGTAAGAATGGATAATCTGAAGTAGAGAGGTAGGAAACATAGGCTTAACCCATATCCCTCGAAAGCAAAAAGGTTTTTTCTAAACAACAGATTATCATCTACCCCATGAGGGGCAGCTGCCTCTATAGCTCTGTCAGGGAAGGTGATTCATTCTTTACCACCAACTTGCCTTTCCTTTGCACACACCGGCAATAATGTTACTGCTGTGGTTAGTACACAAAAGCTTATCTAATCAAAACTTAACTAAAATGTGATGAAAAGAGAAACAGAAAGACATCAAAGACTGTAGATGAATTTAAAAATATAAACTAAATTCATTTAATGTTGAAAAAACCCTTGTGGAGTCATTAGAAACCTTTCACCCATGACTTACAACAGTTTTTTTTAATAGCAGATCATTACGAATGATAGATAAACTTTTGGAACACAGACCCTTTTAATGTGGAGATGATATACAATCATACAGATGTTTACCCAAAAAACGAATTTTAAAACTGCAAAGATACCTGAAGAACTGAACATACAATTTAAAAAAAAAACCCACTAAAAATTGGACTCTCTTAAAAATACTAGACATTACTTCATAAGAATTTCAAAAGAGAAGTTCTAGAACTATTTACTAGCCAGCCCTTCACAAACACAACATATCCCAAATTATAACAGGATGATTCTAAGAGAGTAATTCCTCTACCTCAAAATATTATTTTCAAAATTTTCACTGTTTGACAACAATTATTAAACTTACCAATAAACTCAAGACAATCTTTGTGAATAGCATTCTGTTCTGGCAAGTCTAAAATACCATCCCATGATGCCAAACTGTCGCCTTTTCCTGCAACATTTAGAGCAATCTGCAAGAAAGATAAAAGCAATTAGCTTCACATGTCATTTCTCATTCTTGGGGGGAAAATGCTGTAATTATGGAAAGTCCTGAATTTAGAAATAATAATGCATACTTCTAAGATTACAAAGTAATAAATTTATGCTCCAATTGCTGTTCATATCATAATGAACACAATTATTTTAAATCTTCCTACATTAAATTTTACTACTTCATATCAATCCAGTGAATAGCATATTTAAATTTATTTCAAGCAAATATCATCAATGCTATCGACTGAATGTTTGTGTCACCCCACAAAATTCATGTGTTGAAACATCTCCAATATGATGCTATTTAGAGGTGAGGCCTTTGGGAGGTGACTAGGTCATGAGGGTAGAGCCCTCATAATAGAATTAGTGTCCTTATAAAAAGACTCCAGAAGGAGCTCCTGGCCCTTCAGACATGTGGGGACACATTAAGGATTCACTTTTTTCAGTTTAATGGTATTACAGTTGTTTAAAAAGTTTTTATCTTTTAGACTTTCATACTAAAGTATTTTGGTGTGCTACCAAGGATTTGCTTTAGAATAATCCAGTGCGTGGAGTGGGGAGGAAAAGATGGAGATACTAATCAAACAAGATTGGCCAAACAGTTAAAGCTAAGTGATGGGTCATGGGGGTTCATTATACAAGTATCTACTTTTGTATGTGTTTTAAATTTCTATAATAAAACATTCAGAATTCAACATACAGTTATAATTCCATTTCTGTTACATACATATGTGCAGAGAAGAAAAAATAAAAAGATACATACTAAGACTTATGTTTTACCTATAGGTGATAGACAACAGATGATTTTTATCTTATTCTATGCTTATATGTTTTAGCAAAGATGAGTATTTCTTTTGCAATCATAACAAAATATTAATTTAAAATTTAAAAAAAATGATAATACACATGCACTGGAGAACAGTTGAAGAGGAAAATAAAGCAAAGTAAATTATCCTGTAATTCCAACACCCAGAGAGACCTATGTCCCTTCCCCACCTCGTCTTTAACATAGCTGAGGTAATTCCAGCTGCAATTATAAATCCTATTTTATTCATTGGTTGCATTTTCTCATTTCATTAAACTATCTTCATAAACATCATTTCTAATAACTACAAAAGAAACACTGCCTTTCAAAACCTAAATTATTGAACAACCAAACATGACAGAAACACAGATTTTTAGTAAGTTGCTCTGCTTGATAAATTCTCTAGATGCAGCACGCTCATAAGATAAAGTTTTCTGCAACTTAAACAGCTGAACATAAAAATTCTCAAATGTTATTCTTAAGTGAACATATTTTGTTTTAGTTTCCAGTTACCTTCCAAACTTTGGCCCTCAGATCAGCAGGCAGTGGTCTCCCTTGAATTATATTTCTCAAAGTTTCAAGATCACAACCTCCTGCTTCCAGAGCTTCTTCAAGATCTTTTTCCCTAAAAAACAAGTCCTTAATAGATCAATTTTACTTATTTTTTCTTATTCAAGATTCATTTATCAGCATGGCCAATTAAAGGTTGTGTCTATGAAAAGAAGGTTCTCAGCAGCCAAAATGTAATGCCAAGGCATACACGGCATTTTATTTGCTTGAAAGGGAATCTCAGGTTTCACGCAGTTTACTCTTACTTTGCATTTAGTTCTAACAAGCTGAGTTATGTTTTCTAAGATATGAAATTTAAAAAGAGAAGACAGGGCATGCAAGCTGACGGCACTGAAAAGTCATAGTAACAATACTATTCATGGTAGTAGTAATGACTAACACTTTATATAGCACTATCTTTGTGCCAGGCACCTTTCCAAACACTGTGCCTGTGTTTGGAACAACCCTATGAAGTAACCACAATCATCACTGGCCCCAGTTTACATATGCAAAAGTTGAGGCAAAGAGGAATTATATAGCTTATGATCACTTATCAAGTAAGTACTAGAGCCAAGATTCAAACTTTAACAGTTAGGTTCCAGAATTTATGTTCCTAATATTATGCTAAATAGTGGCAAAGAGGAGAAATCATAAAATTCAGCCAAGAATTCAAAGCACTGCAGTATGGGAATACTTAGTACATTACTTATACAGATATCATGCCTAGAGCAGTGCCTGGCTTACAGTGTCCAATTTATGTCAGAGGAACAAAAAAGCTCTAATGGCATTACTGTATTATATAGTAAAGCAAAACAAGACAACATCATCAAGTAAATCATCAAGCAATTATGCTCAGTCTACTATGTTTAAAGAGAAAATTAAACATGAAATAAATTTTGTTTGTATATACTTAAAAAGAATACATTTAAAAAAACTTTCACAAATGTTATGAATTTTTAACCATGAAATAACACTTAAAATAATTAATTCCCCAGAATTCTCAAAAGCTGAAGTTTCACTCTTTGTAATTTTAATATACAATACAAAAAAAAATCTACACAAATAAAAATCCACAACTCAGCCAATTTCTAAAATTCTTTGAAGCAGATCAAAAGGCAGTCTCCATTACAATCAGGAAAGCAAGATTTTGTCACATTTTTGTGTGTATAGGTGGTTTTGAGAAAAATAATTTACTTCCATTCTATATTCTCTCAATAAGACAATGTAAATCTCCCCTATTGATAGTATTCCAAAAATATTAGTTTAAATGTATAACTTTTTTGAAAGATTTTATTTATGTATTTGACAGAGACAGCGTAAGCAAGGGGAGAGGCAGCCAGAGGGAGAGGGAGAAGCAGACTCCCCACTGAGCAGGGAGCCTGATGCAGGACTCCATCCCACGACCCTGAGGTCGATCATGTCTTGAGCTGAAGGTAGCCACTTAACCAACTGAGCCACTTAGGTGCCCCTAAATGTATAAATTTACTAAAGTGTTGCCTTCTTAAGAGGGAGGAATTAAATGAAAATATAATCACTTGGGATCATATTCAATAGAAATGTAGTGATCAAATTTGAGAGATTTCTTAACAAAGCTACTATAAATTCATAAGAACAAGAAGATAACCAGTAATGACACAAGAAACATTTTGTTCTTTTGCTATATAGTCAACAAAGTGCTGGAGGAGAAAGTGAGGGAAAGAGATTTCAAGTCTTCTGTTGAGAAATGGTTCAGGCCTGTAGTTGATAAAGAATGGGTTTTATCTATTATATTCTGGCCGAAATGTAAGAGAGATCCTGTTAGAATTTGAAAGATTGTTTGTAACCATGAAACAAAGAAAATTTAATGTGATCTTTGATGAATAAATACCATATTTTTAATGATTAAGTATGTAAACGAACTGAAGACACCACTGCATGAGATGGAATTCTTTTCTACCAAATAAATGAAGAACTAGAATTTTTCTATTTTTCAATGCAAAAATCTTTCGTTTCTTTTTGAAGTAACTTTGCCAAATCCCTTAGTATTCCAGACACCAAAGTCAGTATTTTGGGTCAAAATGCCCAACCCTCAACATACTTTTTAAATCATAATAATGTACAAGCACATCCCTATTGATACAGCTGCTGTTGGATTTTTTGATGCTGCCCCCAGGGAACCACAAACGTGGTCTCCAGCAGAGCAATCATAAGTAAGAAACCAGCAAATGCTCCAACTTAAGTAGTAAAAGGAATTTCTCACAAACAAAACAATTAAAAGTAACGTTATTTTCAGAACAAGGTACTCAAAAGTTCAGTTATCAGACCTTCAACATTATAAATGCACTTGTGAAAGTAGGAAAGAGTTGAAAATAGTGAAGTTAAATAATTCATGTGAGGCTCAAGTTCCTATCAAGAGATAGGAACTCTATGGCACTTAGCTCTCAAACAGAATTTTCCTTCCCCTAAACCAAGTTTCCCTCTACTTTTGAATAAGCAATACCTAACATTCAAAAGTAAGACCCATGTCTGATGGAGTATGATTGGGCGGACTATGGTTTTTTAAATCTTCTTTGATGATGGTGGTTTCTTACAGGATAAAGGTTGGTAGAAATATACTGCACACTCAGGCAGGTCCTAAAATAGAAAAGCACAGGCCTTATCCATTTATTCTAGTTAAGTCCGAAAAATAATTGTCTACTTTGCTCAGAAAGTTCATGGCAAAGCAAATTCAAAACATTGGGGTTGCAAATTAACAGAAATGCATCTCTTCCCGGTTCTGTGACACTGAAACTGTATTTGTTAGTATAATACTATAGGTTACTGCTGATGATCTAGCAATGACGTATTTTCAAAACCTAAATAAAACATAACAGAATATTCCCTCACTTGATGTTCTGTGGCAAAATCACCTAATCTAAGCATTGTAACCCAAGCTGTTTTAGAATTATGGCAAGGCAAACAATGTGACTACATTCATAAGAAGTTAGTTTAATGCTTATTCAAGCTAGCAACAGAGTAAGATTAAGATTTTTATTTGTCAACCAAATGGTGAGTAACTTCTAGCATATGGAAGCATTTGCACAATGCAATTTAAGAGGGCATGGTGGGAGGGGGGAACATGAATTTTCATGCGCTGCCAAATTAAATATGGATTTCTAAATGCTTCTAGGATTAATAAATTCAATTCGAAATTTTGTACATAATTATTTTATGAATAAGCCATAAAATGAATCCATTTGAAATTATAATTTTTAAAAGCAACTAGATTATATAAGTTGTGTTCCCAGAAGTTAAAAAGTCATAGAAAATCTGCCACGGAGCGGGGGGCGGGGAGGGATGACTGTATATTAAACTTTTTTTAAAGATTTCATTTATTTATTTGAGAGAGAGACAGAAAGAGAGAGCACAAGCAGGAGGAGGGGCAGAAGGAGAGGGAGAAGGAGGCTCCCTCCTTAGTGGGGCTTGATCCCAGGATCCTGAAATCTTGGCCTGCAGCCACTTAAGTAACTAAGCCACCCAGGTGCCCCTACACTATCTTCTAAATTGTTTTTACCCTAACCATGTTCTAAAAACTTCTTTTCCCTATAATTTCAAAAACTGATGAAAACTTTAATTGTACATACTCCAAACAGGAGATGAAAACAAGACTTAGTTCATCTGTGTCTTCTTTTTTTAACGTGTATCTTTCTGCACTTAACTCCACATCCATTATCAGCCGTAATCCACTCCTCCCCACCCTGCTCCCAGCCTCTGACCACCAGTGATTTACTTTCTGTCTCTATACATTTACCTATTCTGGACATTTTATTTTATTTTTTAAAGTTTATTCATTTTTTTAAGTAATCTCTACACCCAACATGGGGCTCGAATTCATGACCCCAAGATCAAGAGTTGCATGCAAATAAGTGTTGGTGAGGATGTGGAGAAACTGGAACCCTGTGCACCATCGGTGGGACTATAAAATGGTGTAGCCACTATGGAAAATGGTATGGCTATTCTTCAAAAAATTAAAATACAGAATTACCATATGATCCAGCAATTCCACTTCTGATTCTATACCCAAAAGAAGTGAAAGCAGGACCTGAATAGATATTTGTACACCCATGTTCATAACAGCATTATTCACAATAGCCAAAGGTGGAAGCAACACAAATATCCTTCAGTGGATAAATGGATAAATGAAATGGGGTATATACATACAAAATGGAATATCATTCATCCTTACAAAGGAAAAAATTGAGACATATACAACATGAATGGATCTTAAGGACATTATGCTAAGCAAAATAAGCCAATCACAAAAAGACAAATACTGTATAACTGTACTTATTTGAAGTTACCTAGAACAGTCAAATTCACAGACAAAAAGAAAATAGTAGTTGCTAGGGACTGGAAGTAGTTCAGAGGTATGTCAGTATCCATTAGAACAAAAACCAAAATTGTGAAAGGTAGCTACTTCAGAGAAATGAGATGGGAAGGACAATTACTTTGCACATAGCATTAGTCAGTAAAGCTTGAGTATATTTATGTCGTGTATTTGTATGTACTGCTTGAATAATTTAAATATTTATGGATTCCTTTTTAACATTAATACCCTTTCAGTCAGCAATAATTGAAAATGAGTAAAATGATTCAGCTAAAAGCATGTTCAAAGTAGTGCTTATTATGACTATGAAAATTACAATGTAGCTGTCTTAAAATGAGGAACTAATTTAAATTAGTAGAGGGAATACCAGGCAACAATTTAAAATGCTGAAAAACAAAAAATGACACGGAAAATGTTTATCATATTAATGACATATAGTAAGTTTTTAAAAACGGGCAGTTTTAAAGCTAACATACAGCATATATGTGTTAAAGAAATAGTATACTATCCCCATTTACCATCCACTCTTTCCCACACACACTGGGAAGCTATAAAAAATGTTTATTCCAAGTAGAGTGCTTATAGGACAGTTTTAATGTATCCTTTTTTTTTTTTTTTTTAAGAGGGTATTATTGTAGTCTAAAACGAACAAATATTTGTGAGGAGAAAGAAACAAGAATGATGCCTCACTTCTTGTCTTCCGTCTTAAGTAAGACCACCCCCCATGGCCCCCTGACTTGTCCCCACGGCCTAAGTAAGACCTTAAGCACTAAATGTCACTCCTTTGTCCTCCTGCATCATTCAGAAAGCTACATATTCTCAGCATTGGGTTAATCTAACCAATTCTGTCTTTTGTTCCTACACTCCGCTCGATAAAGACTTCATGGGAAAATAAATTAAGACAACTTTATGATGCTATCATAAATTCACCATCTTCTCTATCCTCTTGGCAGCAATGCTGGCTGAAAATTTCCTATTCACCACTTTCTTCAGAACCCCTATACAGTCACTTTACCTCATCTGACTTGAAAGAAAAAAGAGAGGCCAGCAGGCTTCTCTTCTCTTTGATCTCAGCCTCTCTCCAAAAACAAACACAAGCAACTTACCATCATCTCCAGACAGCGTTTCCATCTTTCTTCTGTGAACAGACATCCATGTATCCTTTCTCTAGTCTTAACACTGGTAATTTCACCGGGGTCTTCTCTCTTCCCCTGAACTCTTCTGAAACCATGTGCCACCAATTATCCCCTCTCTCCTACATTCCACTTTCTCTTTTTCCAGTATGCTTTATATCAGCATTAGAAACAACATCAACAGCACCACAAAAGTTCCTCCAAACTTTCCTTTCCATCTAGTTACCGAACTCTTGGTTGTTACTTTCACAACAAAGAATTCTCAACAATATAAGTCACTATTTCTCCCTCATCTTCCTCTCAATTCCCCCTCTTTTACTCCCCATCATTTTTCCTCCCTCTTTCACCCCCACCACTCCATAGGGACCACTCTCCCTATGCTCCCCACTTCCTGCCTAATATCCAAATCTTTACCTTAATGCAACTTTTCCAAGGCATCTGACAACTCTTCTTTCTTCAAAAAGATATACAAATGACCAATAAGTACATGAAAAGACATTCAACATCATTTGCCATTAGGGAAATTCAAATAAAAACCACAATGAGATACCATTTCACATTCACAAGAATAGCTAATATCAAAAAGACACACTACATTTCACACCCATTAGGATGGCGAGTATAAAAAAAGGAAAAGAACATGGAGATATTACAATCCTTGTGCACTGCTGGTGGGAATATAAAATGGTACAGCCACTGTGGAAAAGTTTGGCAGTTACTTAAAAAGTTACAGAGAATTATCATATAATCTAGCAATTCCAGTTCTGGGTATATATATCCAAAAGAATTAAAAACAAGGACTCAAATAGTTATTTCTACAACCACATTCATAGCATTATTCACAATAGCCAAAAAGTGGAAACAACCCAAATATCTATCAATGGATGGGTAAACAAAATGTGATACACACATACAATGAAATATTACTCAGCCTTAAAAAGGAAGGAAATTCTGACAGATGGTACAACATGGATGAACTCTGAAGACGAGTGATACGTGAAATAAACCAGTCACAAAAGAGTAAATACTGTATGATTATACTTATATTAGGTACCCAAAATAGTCAAATTCATAGAGATAGAAAATATAAGTTACCAGGGGATAGAGGTAGAAGAAGTGAATGGGAAGTTACTGCTTATTAGTTATAAAGCATCTGTTTGGGATGATGAAAAATTCTGGAAATGCAGAGTGGTGAGTGATGGTTGCACATAACTGAATGTACTTAATGTCACTGAACTGTACATGTTAAAATGGTAAAACTTAGATGTTATATATATTATACCTCATAAAAAAAACAAGAACTTGTACATCAGTGCTTATGATGGTATTATTTATAATAGCCAAAAAGTAGAAGGAATCCAAAAGTCCACCACCTGATGAATAAATAAAATGTAACATATTCATACAATGGAATATTACTCAGAAATAAAAAGGAATGAAGTATTGATACATGTGACACCTTGATAAACCCTGAAAACATTATGCTAAGTGAAAGAAACCAGACACAAAGGCCACGTATTGTATGATTCCACTCACATGAAACATCTAAAGAAGGCAAATGTATGGAGACAAAAAGTAGATCAGCGGTTGTCAGGGGGTCTAGGGTGACAAGGAATGAGACAGACTGTTAATGGGTAGGAGGTTTCTTCTGGGGAAAATGAAAATAGTATAAACATATCACAATGATGACTGCCTGACACTTCAAATACACTAAAACCATTGAACTGTATATGTACACTTCAAATGGGTGAATTTTATGGTACATAAATTATACATCAATAAAAATGTTACAAAGGAAGTAACTGTATCAGAAAAAGTTTAGGGATGCTTTAATTTAGGGCTTTCAAATGAAGCTACTGTGTCAAACCCTCATTTACCATTTCAATGAAAGAGTGCATCATAGGAAAGGTTCAAGCCACACCTCAGGTTAAAGGGTAAGAGCTTGCCTTGCCTCTTTAATTCCCTGAGTTGAGAGCAGTACATTTAACTACCACTGTGGGAAAGGAACAAACTCCTCAACAGTTGATATGGCAGCTCAATAGCAAGACCACCAAGAAACTGAGGATATAAAGGCTTTGAGGCAACATATTACAAAGAAAATAATATAAAATTTAAAATCAGAAAAAGTGACATCAGACCTATACACTTAACAGCTGTGTGACCTATAATACAAACTTATTCTTCACCTATAAAATGGGGATAGTTCCAGATACCAATGAATCAAGAGGTGGGAAGTATTCATATGGCATATGAATATCTTCTGTTCTACCACAGTATCCCTCCCACTCCTCTTTCCATTTCATCTTAATGTCTAAAGCTTGCCTGAATCTGTCCCTTTCAACCCTCTCTTTCTGGATAGTATCCATTGGCACTGAAGCCTTCACTGTAGCTGTCAGACAGTAAGTTGTTCACCTGAACCATTTATGGGTACATGTGACACAAATCCTGAGACTAATGAAATAATAATAAAACACGGAAAAGAGAAAATATGTATGCAGGAACACTAAGCCACTCTTTATTTAGTTAAGAATAAATATTTAAAGGCAAAATTAGCACTCAATAAAAGTTTTTTAAAGAAAAAGCATTCATACAAAATAATGAAACAGTCCTAGAATTAAGCAATTAGTAATCATTCCCAGCAACTTATTAGATTGTCTGTATGATTTCTCATAGCCTACTCAACTTCAGAGTAACACTCTTGTCACCTGAGCATATTGAGATAAATTTCTAAGTTTAGATACGATGTTCTCTGAATGGAAAAAAAAATTTTTTTAATTCATGAAGCCTCTCAGTCTACCAAGTACACCAAATCAACTTCACCAGTTTTCCAAATTCTTGAAATCTAATCCTTTTTAAAGACCTAAATGTGAGATAGGAATCCATCAAAATCCTACCGGAGAACACAGGCAGCAACCTCTTCGACCTCAGCCACAATAACTACTTGCTAGACAAGTCTCCAAAGCAAAGGGAAACAAAAGCAAAAATGAACTATTGGGATTTAATCAAGATAAAAAGCTTCTGTACAGCAAGGGAAACAATCAACAAAACTAAAAGGCAACCTACAGAATGGGAGAAGATATCTGCAAAAGACATATCAGATAAAGCGCTAGTATCCAAGATCTATAAAGAACTTAACAAACTCAACACCCAAAAGACAAAGAATCCAGTCAAGAAATGGGCAGAAGACATGAGCAAACGTTTCTTCAAAGAAGACATACAAATGGCCAACAGACACATGAAAAAATGCTCTACATCACCCGGCATCAGGGAAATACAAATCAAAACCACAATGAGATACCACCTCACACCAGTCAGAATGGTTAAAATCAACAAGACAGGAAACAACAGATGTTGGAGAGGGTGTGGAGAAAGGGGAACTCTCTACACTACTGGTTGGAATGCAAGCTGGTGCAGCCACTCTGGAAAACAGTATGGAGGTTCCTCAAGAAGTTTTAAAAATAGAGCTACCCTATGACCCAGCAATTGCACTACCAGGTATTTACCCCAAAGATACAAATATAGTGATCCGAACGGGCACCTTCACCCCAATGTTCATAGCAGCAATGTCCACAATAGTCAAACTGTGGAAAGAGTCCAGATGTCCATCGACAGATGAATAAAGAAGATGTATGACATATATACAATGGAATATTATTCAGCCATCAGAAAGGATGGATACTTACCATTTACATCAACGTGGATGGAACTGGAGGGTATTATGCTCAGTGAAATACGTCAATCAGAGAAAGACAACTGTGGTTGTCAGAGAAAGACCACATATGGTTCTACTCATATGTGGAATATAAGAAACAGCGCAGAGGATCATAGGGGAAGGGAGGGAAAACTAAATGGGAAGAAATCAGAGAGAGAGAAAAACCATGAGAGACTCTATAGGAAACAAACTGAGGGTTGCTGGAGGGGTGGTGGGTGGGGGGATGGGGTAATTGGGTGATGGGCAGTAAGAAGGGCACATGATGTAAGGAGCACTGGGTGTTATATGCAACTGCTGAATTACTGAACACTACATCTGAAACTAATGATGTACTATTGTTGGCTAGCTGAATTTAAATTTAAAAAAATCTAATCCACTACAAAGAAAAAAAAAAAAAGACCACATTGGACCTAGAATATATGTTAATCACCTAAACTTCAAAGAGTACAGAGAAACTATAGAGAAAAAACAATTACCAAATTTTCTCCAATCTTTAAAAATTAATTTTGTATCTTCAAGTGGTTGGGGTCTAAGATATATTATTTTTGATAAAAATAAAAATTTAGAAGCTGCACTAATAAGGAAATCAATAAAAGCCAAAGTGTGCTTTGGCTTAAACATATTATTTCTACTGCAAAGGATATTACTCAAACTTCTGAGTCTGCTAGCAGTATTAAACAGAGCCAAGAGATAAAATGGACTCATAACTTACAGCATTCAAAAATATAAAGAACAATATAGTCTGTGATTATTGTTTCCTCAAATATTTCCACATCTGCTTACTCAACAGGTCCTATACATGACCCACTCCCTTTCAAAGTCCTCCCTCCCCCTCCTTTTCCAGTTCAACTCCCTGAAAACAGTAGTCACCACTCATCTCTACTTAACTCTCTCCTCATTCACTCAAATCTTCCACCCTTTTACTGAAACTGCTCCAAAAAAAATCATTGATTATCTCTCTCAGTCCTTGTTCTCTTTGCATACTCTGCAAAGCTGGATTCTCTCCTTAAATCACTCTCCTTAAGTTTCTATTACTTTCCTATACCTCTAACCCTGGCTCTGAATTTTCCTTCCCTGTCAAAATACTCTTTTATTCAAACCTTCAATAAATACATGTTGAGCACCACTACCTGCTAGCCACTGTGTGAGGTACTGGAGATCTAGCAGTGAACAAAAAGTCAGGCTCTCATGCAGCCTACATTCCAGCTGGCGATTCCAAGTTTTTTTTTTTTTAATGTTTTTTTTTTATTATATTATGTTAGTCACCATACAGTACATCCCTGGTTTTTGACGTAAAGCTCCATGATTCATTAGTTTTCTCTTAAATCCTATTACCTGAAACCCATGTAAAAAAGGTGGGAGCAGGTCCTTCTGAAGTGCAGTCTGTTTGGATTTGTCTGGAATGTAAATCACTATGAGCACAGATTAAAACATGACAGGTCAGCTTGCCCATATATATATTGCATCCAGGCACAAGCCTCTGATCAGTTACTTAAAAACTCAAAAATGACCAGCTAACTAGCTGTAAGTACCAGCAGATTGTGTAAGTGTCAAGTTGCACAAGTGAAGTTGTGGTTTCATGACTACATTGTGCCACCTTACTTCTGTTTATTTCTTAATGCCCAGGTCCTGACACATCAGCATCAAAAGCTTTGTCTGAACTTATTTTGCTACCATTGTTAGCAAACTGGTTACAAGTTACTACCACACCCATACTCCTTAATTAGTTCCTGAATATTTTGTGTGATATCTGGTAGAAATTGAAATAAGACAACTTTGTTACACGTTCACTCCTACAGTAGATATGGATGAAGCTCAATGACCATTATATGTACTGTGTAACTTATTTTTATTTTATTTATTTATATATTTTTTAAGTACGCTCTATGTGGGCCTAGAACATGACCCCAAGATCAAGAGTCCCAAGCTCTACCAACTGAGCCAGCTAGGCGCTTCATGTGTAACTTATTTTTAAATACCAATCTTAAACCATTAAAACTTTTTTTTTTAAAGAAAGGTTTTTTATTTATTTTCTTTTTTTTTTGAGAGAGAGTGCATGCAAGGTGGCAAGTGGGGTGGGGTGGGGGGAGGCAGAGGAAGAGGGAGAGAGAGAATCTCAAGCAGACTCCACACCCAACGTGGAGCCTGACGTGGGGCTCCATCTCAAGTCCCTGAGATCATGACCTGAGCCGAAATCAAGAATCAGATGCTTAACCGACTGAGTCACCCAGGTGCCCCCAAAACCATCAAAACTTTCTAACAACAAACAGTATGAGAGACATTAAGAAATGACCATGATACTTTACAGTCAATGAAAGCACACTATGGTAATTGTGAAATCTTGATGTTATCTAGATTTTTGTCAGAATCAGACACACTTATTACAGTACTTTAACAAGTTGTATATTTGAATGCCAAGAAAAATAAAATTCCCATTCACCAGCTTTAAAAAAAAATTAGTGAAACTTTGTATCAGGATCAGATCCACAAAAGCAGCTTTGGGAGATTCCCTTACCAAATCATACAATCCTCTCCAGAATTTATGTTTAAGCAGGATCTTGTGCCAAGTAAAGAAGGTGTAAATCTAGTCCTCTGTGCTTGACAAGCCAAACAAACATAGTATCTACAGTATTTCAGCACTGTGCAAAGGCAAAGGAGTCAGAGGTCATACAACGTTGCTCTGTAAACTACCAAAATTAACTAACTACAAATAGAACAGATGCTTTAAATCTTCAGACTTATTTTTGATCCATAATCCAAGTAGATCAAATTGCACCAATGGTATCAATGGGGTGTGCCCCTTCTAAGAAAAAACTCGGGAATTTTTGCCTTAGCAAAAGGAGGAAAAAAGCAGCTATAGCAGCTCCTCATAATTTCTACTGTATATATAATGTTGCAATGCATTTGCTGTAAGACTTTGCTTGCAAAATGGAAGAGTATCTTCTTTACTAATGGGAAGCTGACTTTAGAGAGTGCTCCATGCTTCCTCAAAATGAAAAGTCCCTAACAGCATATAGAGTTATTTTCTATAGATAAGAGGTGACCTTTCCAGCACTTTTTTTTTTTTAAGATTTATTTATTTATTTTTGAGAGAGAGACAGAGTGTAGGCATATGCAGGGGGGCAGGGAGGGGGGTGGAAACAGACTCACTGAAGAGCCCAGAACCTGATGGATGTGGCTCCATCTCAGGAACCTGAGATCATGACCTGAGCTGAAATCAAGAGCCAGGCACTCAACCAACTAAGCCACCCAGGTACCCCGACTTTCCAGCACTTTTAATGCACAAAAAAATGCACCAGGTATCCCCCACCCCACCAAAGCAGTAGTTTATTTGGAAAAAGAGTATGTCCTTTGCCCAAAAGGAAGAATGGGATAAAAACAACACAAATCAACATAGACCAGCACATTATTTATTTCTATCGCAAATTTCCAATTTATCTAAAATATAATGAGAAAAGAAACACTACCAATATCCCACCATCATTTTAGAAAATAAAGGAACACTACTACAAATGAGGTGACAACACTGCATGTCTTTCCAAGGGTACTTTACCAATGGAGATTAGCTTGGCAAAGAAATAACACAACAGTTTTTTTTTTTAACTTGCATTGCAATCATCAATGATAATTTATTTGATTAAAGAGAATCTCATTTACTTTCATGTCAGTGGTTAAACCTAAACAGAATCTACAAAATAAAGCTCAAGAATTGCTGGTATTTAATTACACAGCTATATGAGATAAATACATATCTTCTATGAGATAAATACATTCTATATGAGATAAATATGTTACTTTTATACTTCAAAAGCAAAGGCTAGAAACTCCTGAAAGGGGAACGTAATCACAAGAGAATTATTTTAAAACCAAGTTTCTTGGGGGAGGTAGGGTCGTCTGCTTCTCCCTCTCCTTCTACTCCTCCTCGTACTCTCTCTCAAATAAACGAATAAAATCTTTAAAAACAAAAAACCAAGCTTCTTGTTTCTTCAATATCCCTGAATAAAACTACAGAAAAATTACTGAGCTGATAAAGTTATTAAACTGTATAATTACTTATATTTTCTAATTAAATATCAGTACTATGTTCTCACAGACTGTAAATAATAATTCTATTTTATATATAATATAGGTACATGTAATATATTACTTACATAACATATATTTAACATAATTATATAAATACATTTAAATATATAACATATATAAGTACATATTATCTAAATGTGATACATAAGCATAATATCTCAAGATCAAAATCTAATCTATTTATTTTTGGCAAGGGTATGAGAATACATTATGAAAACTAAAGAGGTATATAGTATAGAATGCTCTTTATCACATCCCACCATATCAATTATGAATTGTCCCTTTTTGTGTATATAAGACAGACAACGTGGTACACAGCTTATGCATACCCTTACAGCTTTATAGGTGCCTCCGATAACAAATACATATGTTCAACAATGCGCATCTTAGAATACTGTGTTTTCAAAACACAAGACTGAGCATAGGACTAGCATATTTAAAAATTTTTTTTGAAGTAGGCTCCACATCCAGTGTAGAGCCCAACACCGGGCTTGAACTCACAACCCTGAGATCAAGACCTGAGCTCGTATCAAGAGTCAGACGCTTAACCGACTGAGCCACCCAGGAGCCCCAGGACTAGCATATTTTTAATTGGGTTCTCTCTAGGTGTCTGTCCAAGTACATGTGAAATACATAATATATATGCAATCAACTTTAGAAAGGGCACAGGGCTAAAGGAGAAGTTTAAGTCCTAGATTTTCCACTAACTGGGTTTGTCATCTGACCATCCTAAGCCTCTCTTATCTCTAACAAGAAAACTACAATAACTCATAACGTCTCCTTCTCATAGAATTGTTGTAAAAGCCAAATGAGATAGTATATATAAGCATTACATAAGAGATAAAGCCCTATGCAAACACATAGTATTTTCTTTTATCTTGCTAAAATTATTAAATATCACCATAGCAACCAGTTTTATGTAACAACTGCTTTAAAGCAAGAAAAGCACACAATACAGCATTCCTACTTACGGATAGGAAAAAACTCCTTTAATCCTCAAGAAAAAGAGAGGAAACTTAAAACAAATGATTTAATGATTTAATTACTGATCATTTTCTCAGCTCAGGTCAAAGGTTAGACAGACTCTTAAAAACAAATATACATGAAATTTCAGGAAATAGGTTTTTTTCAAATTGGCTCTTAACTTACTGCTCTTGCATTTCCACAAGAAACAATTTGCTCTTGTAAGCCTAACATAAGAGACTGATTTCTTTTCCATTTATAATTCTCCATATCTAAAGTTACTTCAAGCAATGTCCCTTTTCCCTTTCAAGCTACATGCTATTCAAGCAATTCAAAACAATGCAACTTCTGGTTTTAAGAATGTCTCAAATTTTTTCTAAAACACCACAGAGCAGCTTGAGTACAACCAGTCTTCAGTTAATGTCCGCTGAATGCTTTGCTAAACTGTTTCGCTTTTTTGATACATGAGGGAAGCCATTGTTTTTAGTTTATATCAAGTAGAATCCACATTTTAGCATAAGCAGCAGAAATGATTTGCCACACAGTTCTGTTCAGAATCAATTCTGTTCAGAAATCAATTCTGTACAGAAGACACCAACTCTAAGGTGGCTGTGTATTCCAGCACACTTAACAGGCTGCTCCAGAATTAACTGACTTGCCTCTAAGATAGGGAATGCACCTGTACTCTCTACAGTAAGTACACATAAAGGAAAATAAATTGAATACGTTTTTTTTGGCATGCAAAAACCAATTACTAACATCCACAGGAGCAAAATCCTAGAAGTGAATTATTATTTAGGAATTACCTTTAAAAACAGTAAAATCTGAATTATTAAGAAAAACATTAATGTAAATAGTATAAACAAAATAAGTCTTCTTAATTTCTTTTTAAGTCTTAATTTCTTTCTTTTTATTGTGAATTCATGAAGAGCTAAAGGTGAATCTTGGTATTTATTTATTTTAATAATTTTTTTTATTATGTTAGTCACCATACAGTACATCATTAGTTTTTGATATAGTGTTCCATGATTCATTGTTTGCATATAACACCCAATGCTCCTTGCAATATGTGCCCTCCTTAATACCCATCACCAACCTAGCCCAATTCCCCACCCACCTCCCCTCTGAAGCCCTCAGTTTGTTTCCCAGAGTCCATAAGTCTTCTTAATTTCTAATCATTGTCAGCATTCTACTTATAGTTTACAAAATCAAACAGTTGTCACTTAAAAACCCCTAATTCAAAACAATAAGGTTTATTTTCTCTTCATTTTCTGTACGATAGTATCTAGTCTGCCCAGAACCACAAGCTGTCAATATTCCTCTTAAATAATAAGTTCCATTCTCTTTCATATTAAATGTATTTCTTTATTGATTACATCATGTCTGAAACTGCAATCACCTACTCCTTAAATCTCTCCTCATATTTCAAAGCTTATGAAATGGGAAGCATTGAGAATATTATTTACAAAGTGCACAGAACTTTGAAAAAGACCCTATTATTCCCAAAACAATTCTATTCACATTTCAAATGAACAATAAAAGTTTCTTTATGAACTGCTACTTTTACAATTTTAAGAAAAGGATAGCAACAATTTAAGAAGAGTTTAGCAATAAATTAAAATCATGACTTTAAAGTGAATATTGTACAAAAATTTTAAACTAAACTCAGAATACCAACAACCATTGGTAAAATTATTTATCTATACAAAAAATATTTTTAAAATTATGACTCTAGATCTTTAGGCATGTCAGGAAGAAAGCCTCAGAAAATGAGAAACTTCTGTACAAATCCAAGCCTGACTGCTTCAATACCGAGAAGAGTAATTATCCATCTTTGAGCTGTAAAAATTTAACATGTGTTTGATTTTTACAAACCAGTAGGTTGTTTAAATTTAAATAATTTCAAGCTTGCAGGCACCTGGCTGGCTCAGTCAGCAGAGCATGAGACTCTTAATGTCAGGGTCATGGCTCAAGACCCACATTGGGAGTACAGTTTACTTAGCAGAAAAAAAAAATTTTTTTTAATAATTTCAAACTCACTACAAACATTTTTAAAGAATTTCTCCACACCCTCTGAGCTTACATGGCTGCAGTTTCAGAAAGTTACAGAGCTATTTTCTGATATCCTTGGTTTTTCATAAAAGGTGAGCATACAAGCAGACAATTACACAGTTCACAAAAACAATGGAGTCAGAAAATGTATATGAAATGACAGCTTGGTATGTTATTGCACGTGATTTTACAAAAGTCATTCAGACAATAAACATCTACTGAGCCACCCGCTATCAGCCTCTCTGCTCTTGAGAAGTTCACTATGTAAACAACAAATGATAAATCATGTAATCAGATGTATTACAGCATAATGTGTTAGGTGAAAAATATAACATAATATATAGAGATAAATTCCTCTGGCCAACTCATTTTGAGATTTACATCGTCTAGAACCTTGCTAAGGAGTATGGTCCATGAACCAGCAGAATTGTCATCACCTCGAAGCTACTCAGTCAGAAATACAGAATCTCAGGTCCCAAGCAAATCTAGTGAATCTACATTTTAACAAGATACCCAGGTAATTCTAATGCACATTTAAATTTTGTGAAGGACCGGCCTGGAACATAACTGAAAATACATAAGTGTCGTCTTGTAGTTTTAAGAACTTTGAGCCTCATCCTGAGCCTTTTTACAAAAGTATACACAATCTTAACATGGTCAGTTACCTAGTTTCACAGATTAAGAACAAACAGGGAAATACCACTGACCACAAAGTAAGAAAACAGAAAAAAACTAACAAAAAGCAATCTCAAAAAGATATGGTCATATGGGGCCATTTAACACAGCAACAATCCACCCTTTCAATAGGTGTCACCATATTACAGAAGTATAATAGTAATCGATATTCTTAAATGTGCCTCCTCTAACTGGATCACAAATTCCTTGAGGACAGGGACCTAGTTTTATTCTTACACACTTACATTTGTAAACTGAATGACCCTAAGTCACTGAGCTAAATTCAGGTTAAGCAATGAGATACATAACACATTTCAGAGAAACTTCCATTTGAAAAAGTTACAATAAAAATGTGACTTGGTAGCTCAGTCGGTTAAGCATCTGACTCGTGGTTTCAGCCCAGGTCATTATGTCAGGGTCCTAAGATTGAGCCCAGCGTGGAGACTGCTTAAGATTCTATCTCTCCCTCTACCTCTCCACCACCAACACCCCCACACACGCACTCTCCCTCCCTCTCTCAAAAAAAAAAAAAAAGTGACTTTTTTTTGGGAAAGAGTAAACCCTCCCCATTCTGTAACAACCCATTCACCAGTCTAAGTACAGAGGCTTTACCAAATCTGTAGCTCCAAATCCAAATGTCCTCTCTGACTGTATTCAAACTCACTCCTAGGGGACACCCCTGAGTGGAGTAAGCAGAGAAAAAGGAGAAAGATTACATAAGAATGGAAGGAGAGCAGAAATCAGAGAACACCTCAGAGTTCCTCCACTCATGAAAATAAAAACAACAAAAATTGAAAGCCACACATCCTTAGAAGAGAACAAATGCTACCTTTAACAACCATTAATTTTATGTCCCTTGCCTCTGTGAATCAGACTCATATTCACAGTCCTTCTAAGAACTTCTCAAAGATACTTTAACTCTAGAAACATTTCTCATGGCCTCCAATAAGCTTAACAGATCCAGTTTGTGATACAAAAATTCACACTCCCAAGACAGCAAATTTCATGAAGTTCTAGTCCTCACATTCCAAATAATTAGTTTTCTTGCCTATGCCCATGCTCACACCATTACTCCTTTCAGAGGCCTTTCCCATCTGTTAATCCAATGTTAGCCACTAGCCATGAGGGCTATTTAACATTTGAAATGTGGCTAGATCCAAATGAGATGTAGGGTAAAGGTAAAATACACGTTGAATTTTGAAGACTTGTTACCAAAAAAGATGTAAAATTATCTAATTGGTTTCTTTTAACAATGATATGTTGAAATAATATTTTGGATATAAATGTAATATTTTCAACTGTTTTTTGTTTTTTTTTTAATGTGGCTACTAGAAAATTTTAAATTACAGGGGCACCTGGCTGCCTCAGTCAGTGGAACATGTGACTTTTGATCTCAGGGTTATGAGTTCAAGCCCCAGTTTGGGTGCTGAGATTACTTAAAAAAATTTTTTTTAATCTTTTAAGAAAAAGAAAGAAAATTTTAAGTGACGTATGTGGCTCATATTATACTTCTACTGGACATCACTAGTCTAAATCCTGTTGACTCTTCAAGGCCTAATTCGAACACCTTTGCCTCCATGAAGCTTTCCCCAATAACTGCAAATGGAAGTGGCTTCTGCCCCCCCGAAATTCCATAACACTTTCACTCACATTCCCGAAGAGCTGGATTAATTTTACCTTGTTACTGATAGTAACTGTCACAGCTCTAACACAAGCAAATTGAGAAAACGAACTACATGTAGGTCACAGGTAAGTTTTCCCCCTACACCTTGGAGAGTACATGCATGCACTAAGGTGATACTGGATGTCTGCTAATTGAGAGTTGTATTTCTCAGTTACTATATTATCTATCCCTTTCAATGATTTCCATTTCTTTCTCAAGGATTAAAGTCCATGTCTAAAATATCCTGCATAATTTTTAGGCAAACAGCTTATTACATGAGCTGTATACATGTCATATGATGAAAAAGCAAATCTAAAACTAATGCATGTGGTCAATATACTTAAATATAAAAATTCAAACAGTATCTAAAGGTTTCATCTTTATGACATCGTCCCTAAAAATGTATTGTAAAGATCAACTATTTCAAAAGTAGGTGCCTTTCCCAAAGAGCAACGACCCTGCGTGACTAAAGTCTACCAAAAAATTATTGGAGGTCCCTCCCCCCAAAACCCCGAGTATAAGGTAAGCATGCAAAGTCTTGGGAGCAGCAAAAGCAATGTCCACAAAGCATCCAAAGCTGTAAAGATTGAGCTGTGAGGAAAGTGGTCGGGGAAAAAAAAAAAAAAAAAAAGACCACTTGTATGAGAAAAAACAGTGAGAACTGTTGAAACGCAAAACAAGAAACAAAAATTAGTATAAAAAATATATCAACTCTGTGAGAGGGATCCTCCCAGGGTGTATCTCTCAACCTCTCAGGCAAAGGTTGCGGTGGTAATTTCAAGTATCTTGTCTTCAAATGGTATTCTAGTGCCTCAGATCTGTATCCCCGAAACTTCCTTCCGAAGTAACCTACTCTAACTCCCAGGGCCACGAATTCCGGCCAAACCCAGCCCTCTCAAGCACGTTTTGGAAACCGGTGAACAGAACAGGGGGACCAAAGTGAGGATCAGTATACCTGGGCGACACCCCTCTTCCTAGGAGTCCGGCCTTAGCCCCTCTGGCTTGACGGAATTCGCCGAAAGGACCCGGCCGGCAGAGGGGGCGGGGCAGGGCAGTGGACTTTGTCCAGGACAGGTCTTCCCGTTCCACGCTGGCGCCTGCTGGTGCCTCAGGGACGGGCAGGACGGTAAGAAGGAAGAATACAGGGGTAATAAGAATCAGCCCACTCACCAGCCGTCACCGCTCGACGCTGGCGGTGGCAGGACCTCTTCTCCTTCCGCCATTGCTGTTGACGTCCACGTCACTTTGCCGAAAAGTGGACCCGGCGCCGGGACAGACTCGGAGACCCAATGTCGTAAAAGATTCTCGGAAGTCTGGGACTGAGCTTCTGGAGAGGAAAAAAAAGAGGGAGGAGGCAAAAGACGAGAGGAACGCAACGTCACGACATCCCCACGGCGAAAGGCAGCTTGGGGGAGGAGACTTGGTCAAAGCTGTTGCCCTTTCAAAGACTACGTGTCCCAGGATGCCCCGGGGACCCGGACGCAATGAGGGAGCAGGGAGAGTGGGCGGAGCTTGATGAGGGAACGTGACCTGGTAAAAGGACTCTGTGAGCGTCGCTTTTTAGCGTCCATTTGGCTTCTTCATTATATCTTGGCGTCCTACTTAACAAAATCAGAATTGGGAGTCCCAACGAGTGGAGAGAATAGGAAAGGGGAGAATGCCACAGGGAAGGTGGAAGGTAGGAGGATAGACACATTTCAGTCATTTCCTACTGTTAACAACTGGGTTTGCGGAAAGAGTTGGGTGTAAGGAAAGGTCACGCCCATCCATATTTGTGGGGCGCGGTCAAAAGTACAAATGGAGGCCACACACTTTTTGCCTGGATACTTGAAAGTTAGTTTGAAAGCAAGCGCTAAAAATAAAGGAAATATGCTCCAACCTCCCGCCTTTATATATATCTTCCTAATAATCTGGAAGGTCAAATCCAAATCTAGATTTCTAGAACTCCTGGAGTTCCAGAGTGAGCTGCCACGTTTCTTCTCTTCCCACCCTTCTTCCATTCCTGTTCACTCCACAGGTATGGGCACCTTGGCCTCCACATCCAAGCTCGGTCCACACCACCACCATCAAAGCACTAGTCTTTTGTCTCCCCTTGACCATTCCTGGTGGGCACAAGCTCAGGAGGATGGACCTAGGGAAATGCTTTTGCAAACCCTGGAACCAACACAGATGAAGTAGAGATGCATGTAGCAATATGAATAAATCTGAAAAATACAATGTTAAATGGACAAAACAGATTGCAGAAGTTTAGGTAAGGTATGGTGTCATTTATAGTTGGTGTTAAAAATAGGCAACACAATGTGTTTATGAATAGATACATATGTGCTTTTAAAAATGAAGGGGAAGGATAGAAAAACAGGAATGACATTTCTCATACAGCCAGACATTAGTTACAGCAGTGAAAACAGATTTTATTCAGAAACTACTGACAGTAGGGGAAAGAGCTGCACTCCATTCCAATTGGTGCAGAGGTGATTAGAGGTTTTAAAGGGAGAATGAGGGAGTAGAGAGAGTGGAGGCTCGTTAGAGTCAGAGAAGTGAAAAATTACAAAGAGCCCGTGTGATTGTGATTAGGCCAGCTGTGTCTGCTAGCTGGCAATTTTTGAAGTTAGGATTCTATCCTCCCACAGAGGCTGGGAAACAGTGGCCCTATCATTCCTGATGATTACATTTCAAAGAAATGACTCTCAGGTCCTTGAGAAGTTAAGTTGTAAGAGAAACATTTTCACAGTTGTAAGCCCTTTCTAATAAATGCATCAAGAGAGGTCAGGAACCTTTCATTGGGATTGGCTAGAACGAAGAGTGAATTCTCCTGGCAGTTGAACTTTTTCAATCAGGCATTTTAATGAGGTGCTGTATTTCCATGGGGGGCTAGAGTCCTCCTAGGGACATGGTGTTAAGTTGCTAGAAACCATGCTAGAGTTTGGTCAAGTCTCTTAGTGCAGAGGTTTGGATGAGTTGTTATCTGTGGAAAGTTCTGCAGTTCTCAGAATTACATTTGGGGGAAGGGGTAGAAATGGCTTCAGTTATATTTTTAATATTTTGTTTCTTAAGAGCTGAGAAGCGTAGTACAGTAGGTGTCCAATATTTTTCATAGAGTCTGTACTTTGGTATACAGAATTTTTCATAATTTTAAAACTATTTGACTAAAGTAAGCAAGCAGAAAGCATAGTCCAGCCATTTCATTAACAACCAAAAACATGTTTACTCTCTTCCCAATAGGGGGATGATGCAGAGCCACATGTTATTACACCCACTTCCAAGCCCAGGATCTTTGCATGATGTTCAATCCTTCTTTGGGGAAAATTTCTTTTAACATGGAATGAGGGGGGCACCTGGGTGGTTCAGTCGTTAAG
Source organism: Ailuropoda melanoleuca (assembly GCF_002007445.2). Lineage (NCBI taxonomy): Eukaryota > Metazoa > Chordata > Mammalia > Carnivora > Ursidae > Ailuropoda > Ailuropoda melanoleuca. Next base: position 45,491,911 of record NC_048218.1, on the reverse strand, counting down.
CGTCTGCCTTCGGCTCAGGGCGTGATCCCAGAGTCCTGGGATCGAGCCCCACATCAGGCTCCTCTGCTGGGAGCCTGCTTCCTCTCCCACTCCCCCTGCCTGTGTTCCATTTCTCGCTGGCTGTGTCTCTCTGTCAAATAAATAAATAAAATCTTTAAAAAAAAAAAAACGTGGAATGAGGGTTTTGATGACAACCATCAAAAAGAATAAAAGGCATGAATCTAGGTCAATTTACCATCCTAACTTCAAGACCTCCACTGTGTCCCTTCAATTGTTGGTGGGTTTTCAGAAGCTTTTCTAAAATGGTTTTAAAAACAATTATGTTGGGGCACCTGGGTGGCTCAGTCAGTTAAGTGTCTGCCTTTGGCTCAGGGTCCTGGGATCCAGCGTCCCCCTACCCCCGCACCAAGTGAGGATCTCCCTCTGCCACTCCCCCCACTTGTGCTCTCACTCTCTCTCTCTGTCAAATAAATAAATAAATAAAATTTTTTAAAAAATGTATCAACTCATAAAAAAACTGTTGTATCAGTGACTTGACAAGCAGTTGTTTACTGGTTAAGATGTTTCTAATCCTCAATTGTAATTCATGTTTAGTATAATTAAATCAGTGATCACTTTATACTCTGTATGGTAAAAATATTATTTCATTAAAAATATGTCACTTGACATTTCAAGCAGCTCTTCACTTTGTAGAAGTAAATTCAAAACTTCTGACTTCCACTCTTTTTAATAGGGCCAGGGTCAGCTTCATGAGCTTGCAACCTGGGCAACAGCACGAGACCCCGTGCTTAGAAAGGCCCTGAACTTGGTTTAGTGCTCTGCTATTGCTATCTTGAAATTCCTAATGATTTTGGAACAAGGAGGTCTCTTGTTTTCTTTTTGTATATGACCCCTCACAAATTCTGTAGCCAGTCCCAGATAGGGTCAATATGATATTAATATATAACCCATTGGGGACAAGATCTCACTTGAAATTGGTTAATGATAATATTTTCTGGAGTTATATCATTTGTTCCTTACTCATCAAGCTGTTCTGTGTTCTGCTGAGTTCACTCTGAGTTCATGATACTCACCAAGATGACATCCTCTTCCTCCAGTGGTAATTCTAGGAATCTGTTGGTGAAGCCCTTGAAACTTGCTATGCCTTTAGTTCCTCTTTCTTGAAAGGTTCTACTGGTTTACTTTCCACAGTGTATAGTGTTTGCTCGTGTTTTGCTTGTTAATATCCAAGCTGCAGTTACTACAGATCTCAGTGGTAGGTGAGTCCTCTGCCTACAAGCCCTTTCTCCTCTTTTCTTGCTCCGGGTCAGGGTTATCCACACTTTACCCTCACCTTGTCTCATCTTCTGGAAGGACAAACACCACACTGGGTTGTTGAACTCCAAGCTGCTGAGTTAGTACTGACCCCCTTGCTGATGGGTTTGTTATCATAAGCTCTTCTTGCTCTGAATCTGGTTTGTCCACATTTTCCCCAACACATCTCACTTCCTGAAATGACAAGGACCATGCTATGGCCACAGAACATTTTCTAGCTGGCTACAAATTTTTATGGGTGTAACTTCCGAGTATTTTGTGCTTAAAAAAATCTCATAGTCCTGCCATTTACCCCAATTGTTATGTGCTTTAAAAAAAATAGCCTGGAACTACAAGTAGAATTTTTTAAATTCTAGTAGTGGATCTTTGCCCTGAAAAAAAAAAAAAAAGCCTTTTCAAGAGATAAAGAAGAAATCATCTGTCTGTATTTTCTTACATTTCTCTTTTTTCCTAATTTTAAGAAGATTTCATCAATAATACTAGGAACTCTTTCTGTTCTTGTACTTCTCTATATCCCTCTGGAGCAGAGGGAGTTAGAATCTCTTCTTTTATAGACCCAGTGCTGGGCTAAGGTGATGCCAATAGTGGTGACCGTCTGGAATAGTGGATAGTGCAGCCATTCCAAGATGCGTGTCCAAAAAATGCACACCCAGTCATCCACATAGAGTATGTTACCTGCCTGCATTTGTGCAACTAATTGTATCCCCACACCCAAATAAGAAGGTGTAGAATTATGCCATATTATCCTTGGACAAAATCAAGTTGCAATTTTTATAAAGGGAAAATTTAAGTCTCTTGGTTTTAAATGAAACTATAAAAAAATATTTTTCATCTATTATTTGCTATTCTATGCTATATAATTATGTAATTTATATTTTATTATGTGTACTTAATTCATATTTTGACACACAGTTTATTCTCAATAAATATTTGTTAAATGAACTAAGGTAGGTTTTTTTTGAAGTATTTTTGAATGGATAAAGTCATTCACCTATACAGCTGGTTGGGATTGAGGCAGGTAGGTATTGTGAACTCATCTGTGCGGTCAATTGTTATGTTAGTTTAGTAGAGTTTATTTCACTTTTCATTATAATATTATTATAACATTTCTTTTAACAAGAGAAAAATGATGCTAGCTCTCGTTCCTTTATTCATGTTTCAGCAATCTCCTCTTGATTTTCATGCATTCCTAGGTGAAGAGGAAGACCTGTTAAATTGTATTAATCTATTGCTACATTAAAAATCGCCCCAAAACTCTGTGTCCTAAAACATTCATTATCTCACAATTTCTGTGGGTCAGGAATTTAGAAGCAGGTAGGTGGATGTTCTGGGTCAGGGTCTCTTGAGGTTAGTCCAGATATTGGCCAGGTTTGTAGTTATATAGTCATCTGAAGGCTTCACTGGGGCTGGAGGATTTACGTCTGTGGTGCCTCACGCACATGCCTGGCAAGTTGGTGTTGACTACTGGCGGGGGGCCCAGGGTCCTCTCCAAATAAGTCTTTCCGTGGGCTGCTTGAATGTCCTCTCAACATGGAGCCTGGCTTCCCCTAGAGTGAGAGTTTAAGAGAGACCAAGATTGAAGCCACACTATTTTTTAATGACCTAGCCTCAAAAGTCACACACCCATCATTTCTGTAGTATTTTATTGGTTATAGAGGTCAGCTCTGTTCAACCAATATCCTATTGGTTACACAGGTCAGCTACAAAAAAGCTTGAATACCCAAAGGCAAGAATTGCTGAGAGCCCTCTTATAACCTGACTGTCACTTGAGGTAATATTAAATCCTGTACACCCATCGTTGTCCAGCCAACTTGCCCCTGAGGTCCCTGCCCATATCATCTCAGCTCTCCTTGAGCTATTCCTCCTCTGTACTTGTGAAGGACTATTAACAGCCCCTCACGTGGCTCCTGGGTCATACGGCATCTTGTACTCTTTCACTCTGACAACGATAACCACTTTTAAGTCCTTCTGTAGCCTCCATTACACCAAATGTAGGAGAGAAAGCATAGATGGTGTCTAGAATTTCTTGTTGAATATTAAAATATTGATATCTGTTTCAAAATACTGATTTTTGAGTTTCAGAATTCCAAACGTGCCCAGGAATTTTTCTTTTTATCTTACAAGGACAAAAGTCTTCACAATTATAAAAATTACCTCAGTTATTTGTAACTTTAAAATCCCATTAGGACCTGCATTCCACGATTCCTTAAACTAGTGAAGCCTAACATTTAATTTAATGATGAACAAAACCAAGTTAATTCTCATTCACAAATGATAAGTCAACAGTTGGCAACAATTTCAACATCTGCTTTTAATTCACTTAAAAGTGTTAAGCAAACTGATTTTTAAAAAGACCTGGAAACTATAGTATTTCTTCATTATCCTTCTGGTAGTTGTCTTTGCTAAACAAAGTTGACTCTTAATAGGTTACGTAGATGGACCCAAAGTAAACATTTTGGTGGGGATTGACCCATTCCTGAGTCTGGGATTGTTATGTTTTAATGTGGGAGCCTGTTTCACCCTTTCCTCATTCCAAGTTTGTTCTCAAATATTCCAGACAAAGGGCTCTTATTAGGGTTGAGTCACTGCTGGTTGGAAATAGGGATAGTAAACAATTTGTTAGCTGGAACTAGCCTAAATTTTAAAAACTTACTACTTTTGGTGAGTTCACACACACAATTTATAAACAGTATTCTTAGACAATGGCTGTGCTATTCTTTATGTGTGATCTGTCTCCATTTACCTCATACCCTTTTTAGGTGTATGTCTTGCCAAATAAAATAGTTAGCAAAGAACCATCTAAGGTAATTGAATGTAGTTACATGATATATGCTTTTAACAATATGTGTAAAAAATACAGGTTTGTTACATTTTCTATGAATATGTTATTTCCAGGCTGGTTTCTCCAGTACCCATGCTGAGTTGCACATATTATCACTGTCATTTCTACATGCCAAATTCATTTAAGAATACAAAGTTGGGATGCCTGGGTGGCTCAGTCAGTTCAGTGTCTGCCTTCGGCTCAGGTCATGATCCCAGGGTCCTGGGATTGAGCCCCACTTTGGGCTCCCTGCTCAGCGGGAGCCTGCTTCTCCCTCTCCTTCCCACTTGTGCTCTCTCTCGCTATCTCTGTCACTATCTCTCTCTCAAATAAATAAATAAAGTCTTAAAAAAAAGAATAATACAAAATTAAATAAAAAGAATTCTTAGGATATAATGAATATGAAAGTGACCACAGATACAAAAGCATTTTTAAAAATTTAGGTTAAAAATGTCTTCTGTATAATTTTTCTCACACTTTTACTCTGTACAATATCAACTACATCTCTGTTGTTAATTCCTACGTATAACCTGATAACTCCTGTATCTGTACTTTTAGCCCTAGCCTTTCTTTTGTACTTTGGATCTGTAAATCTAGCCATCTACTGGAAGCTTACACACGAATGACACACAAACACTCCAAACTCAACATTTCTAAAACCAACTCATCATGTCTACCTGCTTCCCAGTCCTTACCATTTCTGTTTTATCATATTTCCAGTCATCTAAGCCAGAAACTTGGAAATTATTCTAGCTTCTTTCCTTCTTCCTTTCCATAGGTCATCAGGGTCTATGGATTTTTTTCTTCCCTAAACATAGTTCAGGTCGGGTCCTCCTTCTTCACCCCTGCAGCTTTTCTCTTGCTTTTGTTCCTTGTTATGTTTTATATGAAAGGATTCCTTAATTAGTCTCTACCTTCTTCCACTTTTCCCCAAACAGTCAAAAGTCTGTACACCAGGAGTTCAGACTGGATTTACTTAGCAGCTTTTATTTTGTTATTTTTAATTTTAATTACAATTTTTTAAATATTTTATTTTTAAGTAATCTGCAAACTCAGTGTGGGGATCAACTCACAACCCTGAGATCCAGGGTCACATGCTCTACGGACTGAGCCAGCCAAGTGCCCCTGTTGTTATTTTTAATCACTTGAATGTCTTTATATATTTTTCAGTCCCCCCATTACTTCCCCATCACTTTAGACCATACCCCAATTTACACATTTGTTTTTGTTTTTTCAATTTACACATTTGTTAATTGCTTGGTCCTCACAGGTATTTGAATTTGTGCCTCTTGCTGCATATTTTCTAAAATGGGAATCTACCTCAAATCCTTTAGTTGCTCACCATTCTCTACAAAAAATGTTCAAATTCTTTATCAATGATACAATCCTGTCGTAATCGCAAATACTTTACTTTCTTCCCTTATAACATATACATCAGTGACTCTGTAAGTCCTCAGATATACCGTGGTGCTCTGTGACTTTATGCCTGTTAAAAGCTTATTTCCTCTTGTCACTTTCTACTAACTTCTCTTAACTGGTTACGCCTAGCCTTAACACTTGAGCAACATTTTCTCTGTAACTTTCTCTCAAGCAAAATTATTCATTTCTGCCTCTTGCTACCACTTCCCCTTAAATACACCTCAAACACTGCATTTATCACACTTTAGTTATGTGTTTATATATTTGTTTTCTCCAGTAGCGATGAGATCCTTGCAAACAGTTTAATATGTTTACATTTCCAGTGCCTGGCATAATACTGGATATATCGCTGTAATTTGCTGTATGAATAAGTGAATGAATGTAGAGTATATATACATATAAAATTATTACTGCAAACACTTATAGAGCATTTACTGTGTGCCAAGTATTGTTCTTTTTTTTATTATAATAACATTTTTTATTATATTAAGTTAGTCACCATACAGTACATCCCTGGTTTTTGATGTAAAGTTCGATGATTCATTAGTTGCTTATAACAGCCAGTGCACCATGCAATACATGCCCTCCTTACTGCCCATCACCAGTCTATCCCATTCCCCACCCCCCTCCCCTCTGAAGCCCTCAGTTTGTTTCTCAGAGTCCACAGTATCTCATGCTTCATTCCCCCTTCTGATTACCCCCCCATTCTTTATCCCTTTCTTCCCCTACCGATGTTCCTAGTTCTCATGTTCCATAGATGAGGGAAATCATATAATTGTCTTTCTCTCCTTGACTTATTTCACTAAGCATTGTCTTCTCCAATGGTCTTTCAAGAGTGATTTGTAGTTTCTAGAATATAGATCCTTTACGTCTCTGGTTAATTCCAAGATAACGTATGATTTTTGGTGCTATTGTAAATGGGATGGATTCCCTAATTTCTCTTTCTTCAGTCTCATTGTTCATGTATAGAAATGCAACTGATTTCTGAGCATTGATTATGTATCCCGCCACATTCCTGAATTGCTCTACAACTTCTAGTAGTTTGGGGGTGGATTCTTTTGGGTTTTCCATATAGAGTATCATGTCATCTGTGAAGAGAGACAGTTTGACTTCTTCTTTGCCAATTTGGATACCTTTGATCCCTTTTTGTTGCCTGATTGCTGTTGCAAGGACTTCTAGTACTATGTTGAATAATAATGGCGAGAGTGGGCATCCTTGTCGTGTTCCTGACCTTAAGGGAAAGGCTTCCAGCTTTTCCCCATTGAGAATGATATTTGCTGTGGCCTTTTCATAGATGGTTTTTATGAGATTGAGGAATGTACCCTCTATCCCTACACTCTGAAGGGTTTTAATCAGGAAAGGATGCTGTATTTTGTCAAATGCTTTTTCTTCATCTATTGAGAGGATCATATGATTCTTGACTTTTTTCTTGTTGATATAATCTATCACACTGATAGATTTGTGAATGTTGAACCACCCTTGCATCCCAGGGATGAATCCCACTTTGTCATGATGGATAATCCTTTTAATGTACTATTGGATCCTATTAGCTAGGATCTAGTTGAGGATTTTGGCGTCCATATTCATGAGGGATATTGGTCTGTAATTCTCCTTTTTGATGGGGTCTTTGCCTGGTTTGGGGATCAAGGTAATATTGGCCTCATAGCATGAGTTTGGTAGTTTTCATTCTGTTTCTATTTTTTGAAACAGCTTCGGGAGAATAGGTATTATTCCTTCTTTGAATGTGTGGTAGAATTCCCCGGGGAATCCATCAGGCCCTGGAGTCTTGTTTTTCGGAAAATTTTCAATCAGTGCTTCAATAACTTCATAATTAATTGCTCTGTTTAAAAAATCAATTTCTTCCTGTTTCAGTCTTGGTAGTTTATAGGTTTCCAGGAAGGCATCCATCTCTTCCAGGTTGTTTAATTTTTTGGCATAAAGCTGTTGATAAAAGTTTCTAATGATCCTTCCTATTTCATTGGTGTTGGTTGTGACCTCTCCCTTTTCATTCATAATTTTATTAATTTGGGTCCTTTCTCTATTCTTTTGGATGAGTCTTGCCAGTAGCTTATCTATCTTATTTATTCTCTCAAAGAACGAGCTTCTAGTTCTGTTGTTCTGCTGTACTGTGCTCCTGGTTTCTAATTCATTGATCTCTGCTCTAATCTTGATCAACTGCTTTCTCGTGCATGTATTAGGCCTGTTCCTCTATTGCTGTTCCAGCTTCTTGAGGTGAGAATATAAAAACTGCATTTTAGATTTTTCTATTCTTTTGAGTGAGGGCTGGATGGCTATGTATTTTCCCCTTAGGACTGCCTTTGCAGTGTCCCATTGGTTTTGGACCATTGTGTTTTCATTCTCGTTGGTCTCCATAAATTGTTTAAATTGATTTTTGATTTCCTGGTTTATCGAATCCTTCTTGATCAGGATGGTTCTTAGTTTCCAAGTGTTTGAGTTTCTTCCAAATTTTTCTTTGTGATTGAGTTCCAATTTCAAAGCACTGTGGTCTGAGAATATGCAGGGAATAATTTCAGTCTTTTGGTATCGGTTGAGACCTGTTTTGTGACCCAGAGCATGGTCTATTCTTGAGAATGTTCCATGGGCATTAGAATAGAATGAGTATTCTTTGGTTCTGGGGTGTAGTGTTCTATATATATCTATGAAGTCCAACTCATCTAGTATTGCATTCAAAGCTCTTGGTTCTTTGTTGATTTTCTGCTTAGGTGATCTATCTATTGCTGATAGTGGAGTGTTGAGGTCCCCTACTATTAACGTATTTTTATCTATATGTCTCTTTATTCTGGTTAAGAGTTGGCTTGTGTATCTTGCTGCTCCCCTGGTGGGGGTGTAGATATTTATAATTGTCATATCCACTTGTTGGATACATCTTTAAGAATAATATAGTGCCCTTCTGTGTCTCTAACTATAGTCTTTA
>NC_048218.1:45443115-45483241 GCF_002007445.2 Ailuropoda melanoleuca | reverse complement strand
CAACCCTGTGGCATTTTATGGGAGCATTTAGGCCATTCACATTGAGACTGATTATTGAGAGATATGATTTTAATGATGCCATGTTGCCAGTAAAGTCTTTGTTTCTATAGATTGTGACTTTCTGTTCTGTATCACTCTTGGGGCCTTTTTAGTTTTATAGAACCCCCCTTAATATCTCCTGTAGGGCTCGTTTCGTGGTTATGAAATTGGTCAGTGACTGGCAATCCTGGAAGGTCTTTAACTCTCCATCAATTCTGAATGACAGCCTTGGTGGATAAAGGATCCTTGGCTGCATGTTTTTCTCTGAAGAGCTTTTAAACTGCCCCCCCTAACCCTTTCTCTCATTCCAGGTCTATGTAGACAGGTCTGACGTAATTTTGATACCTTTGTCTTCGTACATGAGAAATTTCTTTGCCCTGGTCGCTTTCAATACTGTATCCTTGGATCTAATATTTGCAAATTGCACTATGACGTGACATGTCATATGTTTGTCGTGGTTGAGCTTGGGAGTGGTCCTCTATGCCTCTTGGACATGAATGCTTGTTTCCTTTGCTAGATTAGGGAAGTTTTCAGATACAGTTTGTTCAAATATCTCTTCTAGACCTCTGTTTTTCTCCACCGCCTCGGGGATGCCGATGATTCTGACATTGGAACGTTTCATTGAGTCAGTAATCTCCCATAACCTACATTCTTGAGAGTGGATTTTTTTGAGCCAAGTTTCTGTTTTAGCTTCTCTTCTACTAACCCATCCTCCAATTCGCTGATTCGTTCTTCTGCCTCATTTAACCTGGCTGTCAGAGCATCTAGTTTTGACTGCATTTGATTCATAGTATTTTTAATTTCTGCCAGATTTGGTCTCATTTCCGCCCTTAGAGATTCTATATTCTCATTAATATTTTCGTTAATATTTTTTTCAAGTCTACACATCATCTTGACCATTGTTACTCTGAAATCCATTTCTGATAATTTGGTTATATCCCTATCCATTAGTTCTGTGGCAGAGGCCACAGACTCATTGTCTTTTCTTTACTGGGGGAGATTTGTCCTTCTCGTCATTCTGATGAGGAGAGGTTACGGGGTTGTCCAGAGCCCAAATTATTTCCCGGGACCCAGGCAGTGCGCACTTGTTTTATAGGGACCTTAGGGATGTGGGCTTCTTGATTTTTCAGCCTGCCCTCTGGGGGAGGGGCCTGTCACGCCAATATACAGGCAACCCTGTTTGGGTAGAAGTCTCCGTGTCCCCTGCGAGGGGGTATGGGGATGGGCGCACTGTGAGCTGGTATTTCCAGGCTTTTGTTCTCTGGCGGCTTTCCCTGGCGTTTTGCTGTGCCTCTTCGGAGAGTCAGAACAGCAGTGGCCGAATCTCAGCTTCTGTCACAGAACAGAGGGATTGCGGCCCGTTCTCCACTGATGTTCTGGCCACTTTAACTCTGTTTCTGTTGGTGCTGCTCAACCCTGCAGCGTCCCGGGATGTGCGCCCCACACCCGGCGTCCCAGCCCTCACTTCCAGGGCTCTGTCCTTTGTGTTTCAAACACCGCCAGCCGCCAACCACCAGCCGCCCGCTGCCAGCCGCCCCCGCGCGAGCTCCGTTTCACACGCACTCCGAAGCTCCGAAGCTCCGAAGCTCCGGCCCTCAGTCTGGTGGTGCCCGTTCCCAGCTCACGTTCTCAGTCTGCTGTCTTGAGGGTGCGGGTCAGCCGTCCGCCAGCTCCCCCGTGCAGGTGGCTACCGCTTCCCGGCGCCTGAACACAGCAGCTCCCTCCCCCTTACGTTTATCTTCCAGTATCTGTGCGTGGTTTCACGGCTCCCCCCTTCGTACCTCGACACTCAGCGCTGGAGATGTTCATTTGTAGAGATCCAGATGTATCTTCCTGCATCTCAGGCTGTTTCTGTGGATGTTCAGGCTGGTCTGGTAACCTATCCAGCTCGACTCAGGGGACCAGCTGAAAAAGGGGACCCCTACTCCTCCGCTATCTTAACTCCTATCCCAAGTATTGTTCTAAGCACTTCCATTAATTCATTTCATCCTCCCAACAACCCTATGAATTAGCATTGAATGAATATGAAATCTGAATTTAAGGTAAATTAAGTAGGCAAGTGGTTTTCTATCATCATGCTTTAAGAAGCACTTTAGAAGTAGAAATGATTGTCATATTTGTAATATATAGGAAAATAAGTTAATGAAGACACACAAAAGATGAAGAAGAAGGGAGATATTACTTTAAGGTCTTTATTATATATCACAATTAGGTGATTGCTCAGTTGGATGTTTCTGCTTCAGCTTAATGAAATTCTTTCAGAGTGAGGCAAAATCTTATGCCATCATTTTTAGCCCAAAGCAAAGAATTTCTTTCTGCTATAAAAACATTATTATCTTAAAAATCATGGACTTGTACAAAGTATTTTATGATAATTTGTCAGCAGAGGCAAAGCCTATATTCCTATATAAGGTTGATGCTTAAATTTTGCCTAGTCATAGGACACTTTGCAGTGCCCAATGAGGCTCTACATAATCTGCAACCCTAACATTCCCTTTATCTGGAAAGCTCTTTCCCCAGATATCTTTGTGGTTCACCTGGATAGATAGTGTTCAGGTAGGCCAAGATATGGGAAACACTCTAGGGAGGGAGTGATTTTGATCAAATGCAAAAAAGCACCAGTCATATTGGTGGTTGGAAGAGCGGCCAGTGATAGGACAGACAACTCAGTCAGGATTTGGTAGAGAATGAAGAGCCACTGAACGTTCTCAAATAAGAGAAAATCTCAGAGAGGACCCTGAGGACATAGTTTCACAAAGGTGAGTGTAGATATGATCAGGTTGGATTGAAGGTGGACCGGATTGAAGATAGGTCAGGCAAGAGGCAGTAAGACCCTAAATGGGGATATTAGCCACAGAGCTGGAAGAAAAGTAATGCAAATGAGAAAGATTATGGGAAGAGAAGATTATGAGAGACAAGAAAGGGAGGGGGGCTGGTGCAGATGATAGATGATGGTCACAGCAGAAACAGAGCTCTCAGGGGGAGAATCTGTTTGAGATAGAGGTTGGTTGGAAATGGGGTACATTGGCAGTTGTAAACTGGGCCATGGCCCAGAAAATTGTATTGAATTTGGTAAAATTCTGATTCTTGTTCTTTCTATAAGATGAGAGGTAGCAAATCAGGAGACAGAGAAGGGCAACGAGCACTCTCATGCCACCATGAGAGGTGATTTTGTGCAACATTTGTGGATGGGAATTTGGAAATACTCATCATCCAAAATATGTATATCCTTTGGAATTTATCTTACAGAGATATTTGCACAATTGAGCAAAAGTATATACAAGGATGCTCACTGATGTGTTGTTTGGCTTGTAATGGCAAAAAATTGGAGTCAACCTAATTGTCCATCATTGAATGGTACATCTATTTGATGAAATAACATGTCACTGCTAAAACAGAATGAGGTAAAGCTATGTATACTGACAAAGAAAGATGTGTATCATAAAAACAAATTTTAGGATGTGCCAACTAGATGTGAGGAATCCTTTTATGATGCATATATATATCAAATTATCACCATGTATACTTTAGATAACTTCTAAATTTTATTTGTGAATTATACCTCAATAATGCTGAAAAAAATTTAATTAAAAATAAAACTCTTAAACATTTCCTCCAAACCACTAGCAATATTCCATTGATGTATGTTCTGGTTCTATGTAGCCTTAAAAAGCTGGGTCAAATGGCAAGTCACTTCTACTCCCTGGGAATTGTGTTAAACATTTCATTTTTAAATTTTTATTATTTTTTAAAGATTTTATTTATTTGAGAGAGAGAGAGAGGAGAGAAAGAGTGAGAGAGAGCACAAGAGTGGGGTGAGGGGCAGAGGGAGAAGCAGACTCCCTGCTGAGCAGGGAACCCCATGCAGGGCTCGATCCCAGGACCCTGAGACCATGACCTTAGCTGAAGGCAGACCTTTCACTGAGCCACCCAGGCAAAATTTATTGAGTGATAGTAAAGTGATAGTTCAAAGTTCCCAAAGGAGGGGGGCAGACCTGAGAGGGTTACCCTAAACAAATATGTAGAATTATTAACCATGATAGTTTTTGGTGGGTAGGACTTGGGGGAACGTTCACTTTATGTGTGTATTATGTTTAATAAGAATAAAGGCTTTGGGGGCGCCTCGGTGGCACAGTGGTTAAACGTCTGCCTTTGGCTCAGGGCGTGATCCTGGCATTATGGGATCGAGCCCCACATCAGGCTCTTCTGCTAGGAGCCTGCTTCTTCCTCTCCCACTCCCCCTGCTTGTGTTCCCTCTCTCGCTGGCTGTCTCTATCTCTGTCGAATAAATAAAAAAAAATAAAAATCTTTAAAAAAAAAAAAGAATAAAGGCTTTGAATTTTAGAAAAGCCACTTATAGATTTTCTTAAGGAGGTCAGCAGTTCTTAAGGAGTGACAGTCACTGATACTGAAGGTGAGGTCATAAAAGTAGATCAAAGCAGGGGCGCCTGGGTGGTGCAGTGGGTTAAGCATGCAACTCTTGGTTTCAGCTCAGGTGAAACCTGACCTCAGGGTCATGAGATCGAGCCTGCGTTGGGTTCTGCGGTCAGTGTGGAGTCTGCTTGGGTTTCTCTCTCCTCCTCTGCCCCTCCTCCCCACTCTTGTGTGTGCTCTCTCTCTCTCTCTCTAATAAATAAATCTTAAAATAAAAAAAAGAAAAGTAGATCAAAGCAAGCAGGAAAAAATGCAATGGACTTAATGCATGAGAGAAAATGGTACCTTATATGAAAACTAATGGGCAAGGCTCTGCCTGGTTTGGCATCTCCAGAACGTTCTAGTCCCTCTCATCCCCTCCCCCTCACACTGGTTTCCTTTGTGTTCCTTTAATAAGCCTTCAACATATGGCCTTTGCTCATGCTGTCTCTGCCTTGAAAAATCCCCTCACCCTTACACACACTCAGATCCCAACATACATACAACCTACTCTTACTTTGCATCTCAGTTCAAATGTCACTGCTCAGAGAAGTAATAGGGCAGAGTTTTGGAATGTGGCAGGCCCTGGCCCTTTAATTCTATGTGTCTTTAGATGCACTATATGTGATTTGAAAAGGAGAATTAAGAAATTAAAAATGGGACAGGGGAAGGAAAGCAGAGGGTGAGATATATTTCAATAATATTCATGTTTTGAAACATTTCTTCCTGTTCTATATTGGCTTGTCTACCTGCTTCTCTTACTGTTAAGTTTACTTGTGGTTCTTCTCATATGTTTCTTATGCAGGGAGGTAAGAGAATCCAGACGTGAGCAGACAGTGAACACCTTCGGTATTATTATATCATTTCCTTTGGACAAGTGCCTTTCTATAGTCCTTTATTGAGCCTTTAGTATATACCCAGTTCTGTTCGAGACCCTGGGTGGAATGAGCTTATCTAACTCCCACCGTTCCTACTTTTAGCTCTTCTATTCTCTCATTTAGTGCAAGCTCAGCCAATCCCTGTGATTTTCAATCTTCTGAATATTGGAATAACCCAGGTAGCTTAACAAAAAACACACACAACAATGTGGGAACTTCACCCCCAGGATTCTGACTCTGCTGGTCTAGGGTCATACCCAAGAACAGTGGTACCCTAAAAGTCCCTTGGGTGATGCTAGTGTGCAGGCAGCAGTAAGAACCACCGGCCTAGGGCCGCCTGGGTGGCTCAGTCATTAAGCATCTGCCTTCAGCTCAGATCATGATCCCAAAGTCCTGGGATCGAGCCCCGCATCAGGCTCCCTGCTCAGTGGAGAGTATGCTTCTTCCTCTCCCACTCCCCCTGCTTGTGTTCCCTTTCACACTATGTCTCTCTCTGTTCAATTAATGAATAAAATCTTAAAAAAAAAAAGAACCACTGGCCTAGATTACTCTTGAAACAGCTCTACTTGGAGAACTTGAAAACACCTGACTTCTGGAAATCAATGCCTGAATAGGTCCAATGGCACTGGTCTCAGATGGTGTCACCGGCTTCATTTGAAAAGCTGGAGGCTGAAGGCAGAAAGCATAAAAGGCGATAGCGGAGGCATCTTCCCTGGATTAAGGCTGATGACTTTAGGCCAGAGCGCTTGCTTGTAGGAAATAATTTAATTACTTGACACCTGGATTAAGGTCAGTTGGTTATGGAGAAGCGGAGCTGATGAAACGCCTGTGCTAATTTTCAGATTCTGCTCTCTGTCACTCATGTGTCTCAAGACTTTAACAACAAGGAAATATTACTTTAGGAGTTTAATGTACGGGGCACCTGAGGCCCTGGAAGATTATGCTTTATTCTTTGGCACAGTCCAGCTACCAGAACTCCTGACTCCCAAACTCCAGGGGTTACCACCAGTTGAAACTGTAAAGCAAGACAACCAAATCCCAGGCCTGGCTCAGCCTCTAATCAGATGGATGCAGCCTGCTGAAATCACCTCTGTGCTCAGGGCTTTGCTTTCCTCACATCAGGTAAATTGAAGGTCTATCAGAGATCCATCTAAGCCCATTTCAGCTTTAACAAGTGACACTAGGTGGCACTCATGTAACTTCAATGGGGACCGGTTGGTGCAACTTGGCTGCCAGTCTCCCTTAAAAGACCCAGAGACCTGCGAGGTAAGACCTGGGAAATGATGCAGTTTGAGGAAGATTGCTTGGGCCTTCTTTCGTGGAGAAGAGCTTTTGATTCGTGGATGCCTGTTGTATTTTACCAGCTGCTTTCACTAACTATGTACTTCTGATTTCATATTCCTTTTTTTTAATCATCTCAAATTTTGAAATGTTGTATAGAAAACTACTTCTGTGACTTAGCTACGTTTGTAACATTGTCCAGACGCACAGGCTGGTGTGACATAAAAGCCAGTGGTATCACCTTAGCACTACCTCTACCACCTTGGTCACTATAAGGATAAAATAAGAATATATGTGACAAGACTTTAAAGTTTATAGATGGGCTCTTTTTTGGCAACAGATGGTAAGATGGAGTTAAGGGTACAAAAGGTACCTTTTGGGGGAGTAACACCTGTAAAACGAAAGGGGAGTAAGCAGGATTCAGGTCAGACTGCAATGCTTCCTCTGCTATTCCAAGGGAGCAGCAGAGTGATGGTGAGGAGTTCAAGGAGTGTGTGTTGGATGGGAATGGCTAGTTCCTTGTACCACTGCGTTGCTCAGTCATTGTTTGGGGGCCACCCAATGGAAGAGTATGAACTCAGGTCCAACGCAGAGCCGATCCTGAAGGAGCTAACAGCCTCCTGCGCTTCTTGAAGCTCAGTACCAGGTTCTTTCTCGAAAAGGAAGACCTGAATAGTGTATCTGATGTCTGTCACAACTGGCCCCTAATATGACTCTACCTGGGACCACCATTTGAGACAGAGAACAGGTTACACCTTGAGATTACGCATTCCCTTTCTTTGACCACAAAGTTCTGTCCTTTGGTCCTATCCACTTTCTCTCTAGCGCTGAGCATGGTCCTCTCACCCTCCCTTACCTCTACTCCTCTACCCCCTACTGTCTTGATAGTCACCTCTTCCTGATCTCTCTTGTCTCTGTAGCAAAATTCATCAGCTTGGACTCAGGATCTGGCATTTTAATGTTGCCTTCCCTCGCTCGTCTTGATCCTTTGACTGTCTCTCATGCTTGTCCAATTGATTTCTAATTTTGAGTCACCCCACAGTCTACCTTCCTCCAAAGCCTGAGTGTTAAGTCTTATTGCAGAAATGCTTGTAAATCTACTGAATGGTAAACTACACTTCCATGACAGCCAATTTAATCGAGGCATTTACTGAAGCAATAATTTTATCAAATTCTATTGTCTCCCTTTGCACTTACCTAACTTGTAGGAGATAACTGACATTTATCCAATGCTTCCTTGTGCCAGAGATATCTATGTAGTTGAAACACTGGCTTCCACTCTTCTCCCTCCAAGTTTTATATGGCTCGGTGATACTACCCTGACTCTTGTTCAATACCCGGAACAGTACCATAAACTTATTTGGCACTAAAAAATTGTCAAATGAATAAGTAATTGAATGAGTAAAAACTAAACTTGTTATATGCCTATTGCATGCTAGGGCCAGTATCAGATATTTTATGTATGTCATCTCATTTAATCCTCACAGCATTCCCATTTTGTAGGTTTTAATAGTCTTGTTTTATAGATTTATCTGTTGCTATATTTGCCACTAAATATAAGTCCTTGAGGGCAAATATATGTCTGATTAATTTCTGTAGCTTTGTAGTTTCACTTTCCAAGCAATGCCTGATACATAGATGATACTCAGTATAAGTTAAATAAGGGATGAGATAAGTGACAGAACCAACAAGTGAAAGGTCGGTGTCAAGGCTCAAACCCAAGTCTGTTCAACTCTAAGCCTGTACACTTTGTGGCTATGTCATGTGGCTCTGTCTGTTTTAAGTGTTGTCAACTGCCCAAGGCCTCACAACAATTGTAAGAATAAAATTTGAATTAGAAGAAAATGGTCCTCCACACCATACTTCAATCAAAACCACGAACAGTAACTATAGTTGTCACTTGCTTTATTTACTTCTGAAGAATGTAGCTAATACTGTAGGAAGGATAATTAGCTAGTTCATGAATTTTATGCTTCCTCTTCAAACATCTCTTACAATTGTCTTCCTACCTTAAAGTGAGGTAATCTGTGGTTCAGTAAATGGTACTGTGTTTGAGCATCATTTTGGTGTCAGTTGAATTCCATAAGCCTTCTATTTCTTACCATGAGAAAGATATTTGCATATGCTAAAAGTGGAGACAAAATTATAAAGCACGAGTTAAACAAATGACATTTAGCAGAAAATGATAATTAAGCTCTTAGTTAATTTTCCTTTCTGCTAGAATTTGGCTTTTAATCAACAAATAGCATTTCATAGTAGTGTACACTATATGGCAAGCCCCAGAAAGAAGCTTCTGGACAGCTTTGTAGTTCCCACTGGTATGCAAATCTTTAAACCGTATATTGAAATTGAACAATAGAGTTGAGATTCTAGATTTCCATTCCCACCACTACTTATAACAGAACCAAACAACTGTGAATGCATTTTAGAGATTAATGAGACCTTCATTCATAAGATATTTTATGAACATTTCAGTGTAATTGCCAACTATTTTTAAATCTTGTGATTCCATAATGAAAATGTTTTCCTAAACAATTTGGACTGCTCTGTAATAATTCTAATGGTTTCCCTATTTAAGTACCTTTCAAAAATAGCCACAACATGTCTTTTAGAAATTGATGAGTAAAAAAAAAAAAAAAGATGGGTAAGTATTAACCAAAGAGAAGCATATATTGAAAGTTTCTGCTAAAGCAATGAAACCAAAATAATCTGTAAAGTGAGGCAGTCGAACTAAATGATCTCTAAGGCTGCTTTCAGTCATAGGGGACAAAAAAACCTATGGCTCTAACTCTGAAAAAGCTTAGCCAATGCTAAAACCTGAATACAATGCACATGTCTTGTTTTTCATGTCTTACATGATAAATTCTTGCTCATTAATACAACTCATATCTGGAGGGAAGTTAGCAACCTATGTGACTTTATCCACTTGTTTTTATTAACTTTTCATCTACATGTTTAATAAAATGGTCATAATGTAACAAGAACTTCTAGTTAAAGGGAGAGGCATTTTCAGAAATGTGTTTTCCTTATGTTTTGTTTTGTTTTGTTTTTTTGCAAAAGTGGTGACAGAATTTCAAAACCCAGTTTTATATTCCATAGTTATAATTTTATGCTGTATTTATATGAAAAAAAGAGCTGCTATTGAAGCACCCTCCCAATCATAATAATATCTTACATTCATATCATGCTTTACAGTTTAACAAACTTATTTTTTCAGTTTTTAAATTTCCTATCACATTCACCCCATTGCCTCCTCAAAACCTTCTCATCACTTCTTGAGCACCTTGTCTCCTGGTCCCCTCGTCCTCCATCTTTGATCACCTCAGTGGCCCTGAGGAGAGAATTTGGCAGATAGTCTCATTCAGAGATGAGCAAAGCAAAACTCAGGGAAATGAAGTAACCAGCTGGTGGGTGATGAGGCCTCAGATTACAATTTATATTATGTCTGTAAAGTTAATTTGAATAAAGTTTTTGCATGAAAAGGAATCATTTTGGCAACTGAAAATGGATATATGGCCTGGCACATAGCTAAACAAGTATTTGTTGAACTAATAAATGGACTTTAAATTTTTAATAGGACCGCATTTTTTAGAAAAGATTTCTTTGGTACAATTCTTTTGCAAAAAAATAAGGCAACATATAGTGAGAACTATAGAAATGTCTGTTAGATACTCTTTGATCCAGGAATTACACTTCAAATACTTTTTCATAAAGAAAAAAATCCTATAGAAGTAACATCCTTGAACATGTTCTCAAGGTTATCAATACCAAACAAAATACCGAACCTGAAAGCCCAGAATTTAGTATCTGTGAAAGGTGTTATTTGTGGCTGCCAGGCTGATTGCTCCCCTAATCACTTCCTTTATCTCTCCTAAACCTAATGGTAGGCACATGACCCAGTGCAACCAATCAGATTACCCATCACAGCCCACAGTGATTGGTTTAGGGATGAGCCAGTATAAGTCCTTTCCTATGACTTTTCCTTTAGAATGAGTCAGTCAGGTCTCTTCTTGCCTCTATGGTCAAGGACCAGACAAATAAAACCCTAGCATCGTCAGCCACATAGACAAGGCCCAGCTAAGACCAACTAAGGCCAATACACGAGCAGAGGCAAGAGATGAAGAGACAGAGCTGGCACATTCCTGAAAACGTTGTTTGAGCCCTGGCTCCAATCACACCTAACATCTCTTCCACCCATGTCCACACCAGTTACTCAAGCCATTAAGTCTCTGTTTTTTTTAAGCTAGCTCAAGTTGGGTTTCTGATATAATTAAGAGCCCTGATTACTACATGCACAGAAAGGAATGCTATGTAGCCTTAAAATAGCAATTATGGGGGCACCTTGGTGGCTCAGCCAGTTAAGCATCGACTCCTGATTTCCGCTCAGGTCATAATCTCAGGATTGTGAGATTGAGCCTCCATAGGGCTCCATGCTAGACATAGAGCCTGCTTGAGGTTTTCCCTCTCCCTCTTCCTTTCCCCCTCCCCACCTCTAAAAAAAAACATAAAAAATAAAATAAAATAAAATAGCAATTATGCAGAAACATTGGAAGATGTTTACAACAAAATGTTAAGTGGTAGCGACAAGAGAAAAAATAGTAGGTGTATATGTATAAGTGTATAAGGAAAAAAGTGGATGTGTTTAACAGTGCTTACTTCTGAGGGGGAGTGGAGAGGTACACTTTTCCTTCCCCTTTATATACTTCTATTACTTGAAAATATTTCAGGGAGCATGTATTGTCATTTAAAAAGAAGTATTACTCAAAAAATACATACCTTAGGATTACTGTAATATAAATAAAATACACTTAGTCACCTGGAAGATAATATGAAAGTAGTTATTATGCTAAAAGTTGTGATTTTAGTTGTTTAAAATTTTTCAAAAATAACTTGAGATGATTGTAATTATTGGCTTTTCAGCAAGAAAAAATATTTTATTAATTTTTAATAATAAATAAATAAATATTTATTTTTTTTCTTTTTAAGTTTTTATTTTCATTCCAGCTGTTAACATACAGTGTTACGTTAGTCCCCTTTAATTAATTAATTAATTAAAATTCAGTTAGCCAACATATAGATAGTACATCATTAGTTTCAGATGTAGAGTTCAGGAATTCATCAGTTGTATGTAACACCCAGTGCTCATCCCAGTGCTCATCACGTGCTCTCCTTAATGCCCATCATCCAATTACCCCATTCCCCACACACTTCCCCTCCAGCAACCCTCAGTTTGTTTCCTATAGTTAAGAGTCTCTCATGGTTTTTCTCCCTCTCTGATTGCTTCCCATTCTGTTTTCCCCTCCCTTCCCCTAGGATTCTCTGAACTGTTTCTTATTTCCACATATGAGTGAAACCACATGAAAAATGTCTTTCTCTGATTGACTTATTTCACTCAGCATAACACCTTCCAGTTCCATCCATGTCAATGTAAATGGTAAGTATCCAGCCTTTCTGATGGCTGAGTAATATTCCATTGTATATATATACCACATCTTCTTTATCCATTCATCTGCCATTGGACATCTTGGCTCTTTCCATAGTTCTTTCCATAGTTTGGCTATTGTGGACATTGCTGCTATGAACATTGGTTTATAGTTTGGATCCTTTGGATAACTACATTTGTATCCTTGGGGCCGGGTCATAGGGTAGCTCTATTTTTAACTTCTTGAGGAACCTCCATAGTATTTCCCAGAGTGGCTGCACCAGATTGCATTCCCACCAACAGTGTAGGAGGGTTCCCCTTTCCCCTCATCCTTGCCAACATTTGTTGTTTCCTGTCCTGTTAATTTTAACCATTCTAACTGGTGTGAGGTGGTATCTCATGGTGTTTTGACTTGTATTTCCCAAAGTGATGTGGATCATTTCTTCATGTGTCTGTTGGCCATTTGCATGTCTTCTTTGGAGAAATGTCTGTTCGTGTCTTCTGCCCATTACTTGATTGGATTATTTGTTCTATGGGTGTTGAGTTTGATAAATTCTTTATAGATCTTGGATACACCCTACATATTGGGGTGTATGAGATGTTGGTATAATTAGTAACTTACTATTATAAAGCACTACTTCCTATGAAGAGGGGAAGAAATCACAGTTAACACAAAGCATAGCATTTCTTCACCTTCAATACAATAAAGCACTGTTTGGCTCTGGCTAACAAAGTGAAAAGTAACTTAAGTACTTTGAAAATGTCATTTGTTTTCTCTTTACCTCATTTATTTTTTCATTTATAAAGTAGAGACATGATAATAGCTTGACAACTTCCTAGGATTTGGTAATCAATTGAGATTAAAAACAAAATCTTATTGGAGTCTACTATAGAGAAAAGTGCACGTAGTAAGTGTATTTATCTTCGTGAATCTTTACGAACTGGACATGCTCATGTAATAAACATACAAGAGAAGAGGCAGGTGTCACCATACCTTAGAAAGAGCCTTCATATCCCTTCAAGTCACTGTTGCTCTCCCGAAAGAGTATTCACTGTCCTGACCTCTAATACTACAGATTTTGCCTGTGCTTGAACTTTATATAAAAGGACTCACACTATGCACTCTTTTATGCCTGAGTTGTTTCACTCAACAGTATATTAATGAAATTCATCCATATTGTGTGCAGTTATGGATCATTCCTTTTCCTTGCTGTATGGTATTCAGTTTTATGAAAATATTGCAATTTATTTCTATATTTTCTGTTGATGGACATTTGGGTGTGAGGTGGTATCATCTGGGTAGTTTTCACTTCTGGCTTTATGAGTTGGAAAAGAAATCTATTCATTTTTGTTGGTTATATACCTAGAATTGGGATTGCTTGGTCATAGCTTATATGTATGCTTGGTTTTAACAGATTAGCCAAACAATTATTCAAAAATAGTTGATCCAGTTAACAAGTAATTTATGAGACATCTGGTTGTGACACATCTTTGCCAACATTTGGTATTTTCTCTTTTGAGGTTTAATTTACATAAAATAATTTCATAAAGCATAAATCTCCTCCAAATGCAAGATGTTTCCCAATTTTATTTTACTAGTCTGTCTTGTTCCAGAGTAATTTAAGGTGACTCGAATGTAACATTGTGAATATCACTTCATTACTTACAGCTTCTTGCTGGACTGTTACTGCTCTCTGGAGCAGCCTTAATTAAGCTTTGCCTTTGTTAGGCCAAATAAAAGTAAGCTCAATAACCAAACTGTATTAAACTTCCTTAATTTTACTTGAGTGTTTCTCAGGAATGCTAATTACACCCCTTAATTCCACGGACAACAGACTAATTTCTCCCAATTTGGAAAACATGGAGAAGCTAAACTTTATACCACAGGCCAGGAAAATTTAGCACACAGCAAATACCTGAAATGCAAATTTAATTTCCCATGCAAAGTCAGTAACTCAAACACTAAGAACAGAATTCATCTGATTTCTTTTATGTCCACTGTCTGACTTCTCCCCTTCTCTATACCTGACTTTGTGGGCTATTTTGAGTAGTTCTACTAAAGGTGTTTTCGTTTTTATTTTTGTGAGAACAGGAGCAATGTTGGATAGAGGAGAGGAAGGGAAAAGCCTAATCTTAGCAATGGCTGTGGTTACCGGCAGAGGAAGTACAACTGTGGGTCTATTCTGTGATCTGACCAAAATGCTCAAACTCTGGGAACATTGGTGACCAAGTGCCATCTTCCTCCTCAATTTTTGCAGGTGCTGGCCCTAATCTTCCTACTACCTCAGTTTCCCCCTCCACTTGCTTTAAATCAATGAGGTTTTACTCAGTTACTCTCATTTATACAACCCCACTTTTAATGAAGTATTTATAAAATACCTTCTGTGCGTCTGACACTGAGAGCCACAGGTAAATAAGAGTCTTTAAATAGTTCACAGCCTAGTGAAGGAGTCAGGTACACATCTGGCTGTAAGTGCTAAAATAGCAATAATGAAGCGAAGGTAAACATAAAAGGACCTTACTTTGTTACACAAATGGATGGAGGTCAAATGAGCAAGATAGTTTATTCTTCCTCCTATTGCACTTTCATTTACAGTGTTACCTCAGTCTTAGGTTACAATTATAGTAATTTATTCAAGTGGAAAGAAAATCACAATGTGGCAAATACAATTGAGCCCTGGACAACATGGGTTTAAGTGCATGCATCCACTTACAGTGCAGATTTTTTTTTACAGTATGGTACTCTGAATGTAATTTCTCTTCCTTCTTAACATTTTCTTTTCTCTAGCTTACTTTATTGAAAGAATACAGTATATAATACAAAATATGTGTTAATCGACTATTTTATTGGTAAGGCTTTTAACAAACTGTAGGCTATTAGTAATTACATTTTGAGGTTGTCAAAAGTTATACGCAGGTTTTTGACTGTGTGGAGTGAGGGAAGTTTGTCTCTCATAATCCTCCACATTGTTCAAGGGTCAAATATATATGAATGTAACATTTGTGATGGAAAATACTCATTTTTCATATTCTTGTTTCTTTGGGTTTTCGTTTTGGCTTAGGGTTTTTTTTTGGGGGGGGAGAACGGGGGGCTAGTGTGTTTTCACAGTTATTCCTGGAAATCACTTGACTCAGAGTTCATAAGCTGTCTTTCACTGGGTCATTTCTAATTGATGCAGGCTGAGAATCTTCTCCAAACACCTTGTTCATCAGCCTCACTTTGTGTCCATCCCAGTCTTCCCATCTCCAGCCCCCTTATTCATAAGCTTGTTACAGATATTTGATAAGAATTTAATGGACATTTTCTCTTTATTACTCCATATGTGCAAAAAAAAAAAAAAGGATACCAATGATTAAACAATCAGGAGATTGGTACAGTGCACACTAATGGGTTCCAAACCTTAAAGTGCACAGGTATGCTGGAATATTCTAAATGCAGTTTTCCAGGTCTGACTCCAAGAGACTTTGATTCAATGGTCTGGTCCAGGGCCCAGGAATCTGCATTTAACCTATTGATCTGATGGAGATGGCTCTTGGACCTTATATTGAGAAACCTCACTTTGGTTCCCATTTAACAATGATGCAAATGCTTTCCATGACTGAGAAGTTGCAACTCTGTCTGGCCCTGTCTTCATGCAGATAGCTATTGCTACCCCTTTCATCAGCAGCTCTTTCTCATTTTTAACAGACTTTGTTTTTTAGAGAAATTTTAGATTTACAGAAAAATTAAGCAGAAAGTATAGAAAGTTCCCATAGGCTTCCTAAAAATCCTCCGTGCTCTATCCATTCATCTTACCTTTCTCAAACCCTTGGCAATCACTGATTTTTTAATTTTTATTTTATTTTATTATTATTTTTTTACTGTCAGCATTTGATATTGTCAGTGTTTGGATTTTAGCCATTCGAAGAGGTGTGTAGGGGCATCTCATCATTGTTTTAATTTGCAATTCCCTAATGACATATCAATATTGAGCATCCTTTCATATGCTTACTTGCCATCTGTATATGTAATAACTAATATCATCTACTCCCGGTCTGTATAAATATCTCCATTGGGCTGATGTCTCTTAATTCTTTCCAATCCCAGGTTGCTGTTGGCTTCAGGCTGTCCCCAGGAGACATCTTGTTCCTTATATTCTCTTTATTCCTGTACTTCATTAGAACTGAGGGCCCTGGATTTTTCAAACAACATACCAATTCCTCTAGAGGCTTTGACTTGGGCTGCTGACAAAGAAATCTTTATTAAATCCTTGAAAATGATATTATTCAAGAGACACACAAGGGAAGTAAGTGATGAGAAGAGGAGGTACTATTATGAAAGTGGCCCCAGGACATTAGGTTTATCACAAAATCCTTTCCATGAGTCAGTCCATCTTTTCCATTTTAGTTTCAGGAAGGATATTTGACCCCATGGAATTAGGAATCCTTTCCTACTTTTGCCAAACTGCTAACACCAATGAATATTCAAGTGAAACTTTATCCAAATTTGGGGCTCTGCTGACCACAGAGGACCCTCTGCCTGAGTTATTGCTCCTGAAACTTTCACACAGCTGTCTCTGGAGAGAACAGAATGGAGGCCAAGTTTCTTGGATGAGCTGCAGTCAGTTTTCCAAGGATGTGGTTGATCCCAGAAAGTGCACAGCTAATTTATAAGAGCCCAGGAAGAAGGCAGCTGCCTTGAGAATAACATATTGAGGATTCTGGAGGTCAAGAATTGACCTCTGTCCATATGGGAAACTTTCACTAGTGTGAACTGAAGAAGCTTGCATGAATCTATAGGCCATCTAAAACCTGACAATGCTGTTTTATGTTTTAGAACGAGGTCAAAGATGAAAATCTTGAAATACAGACTTTGTCTCTGCATTGGCTGGGAAACTGATGGTATCTGAGCTGCTGGAAGGAGGCTGGGGAGTCAGAAACTCCTTCTTTATGCTGGTGCTAGTCCTGATCCTCGGATTTAACTATTATTTTCCGTTTAACAGAGTCCAATAGGTCTATATATTCTAATCCTATAGGAGAATTTTTCCACAGTCTTTGAGTCTCTAGAAGCCAATAAATCACATTAGAAGAGGCCCAGAATATCTGTCTTCCTTCTTCTTAGTGCCTCCGCAAGATCATGCATTGTCTCATAGGACTGGTATGTGACAGATTCTATTTTAGGTCTTCCGATGATTTCTTCAGTCTTTCTTGAGAACCAGAGTTCAAAAGAATCTGTGCAACTGGAAGTCACCCCCAGACCCCTGAATCTCACAGTCCTAGTTTCAAAGAGATCAGTGTCTTCCTAAGGGCCATGTGGAGGCTCCAGTGTATTCCCAGGAGAATGCATTCCTTGTATTAAAAAGTTATCTACAGAGCATCTTAAGAGTTCTATTCGGTGATGTAGTGACATAAGATGTCTGTGGCTGAAGGACTTTCTGAGTGGTTAAATAATGGGACTGTTTCAGTGGACCCAGTAAACCCTAGTTAATAAAATTCCCTATTGATGTGGCAACTGTTCGTTTCCAATGAAACTAGCAAGATAGGAATCTCACACAACAAGCAGCTGTCCTAACTTGTTGGAAGATACTGCAGCTGAAAGCTACAGCCATCATCACTCCATCTCTTTGTGATATCTGGCTTGTTCAAATGCTTAGCACACATGTAAAAGCCACTAAAAATGGGTTTTCAGGATCTGTCATTCTAAATTCCAAGCACGGCACACTGACCCTGAGACTTTGCTGTTGTGGTGGTAAAATATATACAACATAAAATTCACCTTTTTAACCATTTTTAAGTGTATAGTTCAGTGCCATTAAGTACATTCATACTGTTGTGCAACTATCTCCACCTTCCATCTCCAGAACTCCCCCCTGCCCCCAGCCCCGGTTACTGTTCTACTTTCTCTCTGAGTTTGATGACTCCAGGTATCTCCTATGAGTGGAATCATACAATATTTGTCCTTTTGTGACTGGATTATTTGAGGTAGCATAATGTCTTCTAGGTTTATCCATATTGTAGCATGTATTAGAATTACAATAATTATATAATAAGGCTGTTATAATACATGTAATTACATACTACAGTGTATATTATAGTGTACTATAGTGTATTATTATAGTCTCTGTGTGTGTGTGTCTGTGTGTTTTATTGCTGGATCATATTGTAATTCTACTTCTATTTTCTTGAAAAATCACCATACCATTTTCCATAGCAGCTGCACCATTTTACATTTCCACCAGCAATGAGTTCTACTTTTTTCACATCCTTGCCAACAGTTATTATTTTGTTTTTGTTTGTTTGTTCTTGGATAATAACCATCCTAATGGGTATGAAGTGATCTCTCACTGTGGTTATGATTTGAATTTCCCTGATGACTAGATATTGAGCATCTTTTCCCGTGCTTAGTGGTCATTTGTATATCTTCTTTGGAGATGTCTATTGAAGTCCTTTGCCCATTTTAAATTGGATTTTTTATTGTTGAGATGTAACATTTAAAAATATATTATGGATATTAATCCCTTATCAGATACATAATTTGTGAATATTTTCTCCCATTCTGGAGGTTATCTTTTCAATCTGTTGATAGTCTTTTTATGCAAAAAAGTTCTTAATTTTGGTAAAGTCCAATTTATCTATTTTTTTCTTGCCTGTGCTTTTGGTGTCATATCCAAGAAATCATTGTCAAATCCAATGTCATGAAGTTTTTCTCCAATGTTTTCTTTCAAGAGTTTTACAGTTTTAGCTCTAATACGTAGGTCTTTGATCCATTTTTTTATATAATTTTTGTATGTGGTGGAAGGTGTGTGTGTGTGTGTGTGTGTGTGTGACAGGATTTCCTACATAAAAGATCTTGTCACTTGTGAACAGGAATAACTTTACTTCTTCCTTTCCAATTTGTATGCCATTTATTTCTTTTCTTTTTCTTGCGTAATTGCTCTGGCTAGAGTTTCC
Source organism: Ailuropoda melanoleuca (assembly GCF_002007445.2). NCBI lineage: Eukaryota > Metazoa > Chordata > Mammalia > Carnivora > Ursidae > Ailuropoda > Ailuropoda melanoleuca. The sequence continues at coordinate 45,464,278 of NC_048218.1, read as the reverse complement.
AGTACTGCATTGAATAGAAGTGGTGAATTTCATAGTGGACATCCTTATCTTGTCCCTGATCTTAGAGGAAAAGGTTTCATTTTTTCATCATTGAGTATGATGTTAGTTGTGGGATTTTCATATATGGCTTTCATTACATTGAGGTAATTTTTATCTATTCCTAGTGTGTTGAGCATTTTATTATGAAAGGTGTTAAATTTTGTCAAATGTTTTTCATGCATCAATTGAGATCACGGACCCTGAGATTTTGTAACCTGGGAAATGGTTCTGATTCTTAGCCCAAAAGATACTGGGAGAGGCCTCAGCAATTAAGAAATTACAGTTTTATTTCATTGATTGTTCTCTTGCATACTTCTTAGGGAAGCCAATCACTGTTTTTAGTTGCATCAGTCAGATAGAGATATTCCCCTTCCATCACCTGGCTACTATTTCTTAAGCCCAGAAATAACTATAGCATCCCTTCTTTCTTGCTAACAATGAGAAGAAAAAATAAACCAATTTAGACTTATCTATGACTGTTTAGAAACCATGTTTTGGGGATGGATTTAATTTCTAAATTATCATACAGTAAAATTAACTTTTTTAGTAGTGTACAGTTCTATGAATAAACACATGTACAGATACATGTGACTACCACCATAATTAGGATATGGAAGAGTTCCATTACCTTTTGAATTCTATCCCTTTATTGTCACATCCTCCCCCATCTTGAATTCCTGGCAATCATTAATCTTTGTCATTACTATAATTTTGTCTTTTTGAGAATGTCATACAGTGTGTAACATGTTATATCTGTGAGAAGAAGCTTAAGTGTGACTGACGACTTCGTTAGCCATCATTTTCAACAACAGAATTATCTTAAACCATGAGCCTAGTATCATCATCATGGTAGGAGACCATTATCATAGACTCAGTATGTTGTATCAGCCTCAGAGCATCAGTCTCTGAACTTCTATCAGTCTGCTGAGAAGAATGTTAGCCAAATTATAAGAGTAATGGTTGAGGACTGGGACCAATCTTTTAGTGACTGGGTCACAAGAAATAATAGGAAGCAAGGTTACCATCTGTGTGGTACATGGTCATTTAATGGACTACTACATGCTATCATTCACACATGAAGAACAGTGAGGAGAAAATATATTAAGCTGAAAATGGCAAGACTGCGCAAGAGATGATTTCCAACAGATTATAAAGCAATTATGTTTTGTTTCCACTGTGATGGCCAGTGAATTAATTTTTTGGTCTGTTAGGTGAAACACACCTAGTAGAGTAAAATGAAAATAGTCATATTTTATCTATTAGCATCCAGCTAAAAGTGGCTGAAATAATAAGGGGGTTTCTTATCTCACATAAAAAGTTCTCTAGAGGTAAGTGGTTCCAAGTCACTGAATCAGTGGTCTCAACAATGTCATGAAGAATTCAGTTCTTTCCATCCTTCATTCTACTATCCTCAGTATGAAAAAATGAAAAAATTTTGGCCCTCAAGAGTTTTTTCCTCTTGGTTGTAAGATGGCATCATGTCCTCCTAAAACTGCATTCATAAGTAGGAAGCAAGGGGAAGGTAAGGTGACAAATCTCTTCTCAGGTATCCTTTTTTTTTTTTGTTTTGGAGGAAAATCTTTTCCCGAATTCCCCTAACAGCTTTCTCTTAAGTCCTTTAGTCAGAACTGGGTCCCTTGGTTATTCCTACTTGAAGTTAAAATATGTATTAGCATTTTTATATTTATCACGTGAAATGGGCTTTGACAGGGGGAAGAAGGGTAAGGGAAATAACTTCTGGGTGGGTAACAGATCTGCCTCATTCCATTGTTGTAGAGATGAAATGCAGTAATGTGGGTAAGGCACATCTAACTGGACTTGGCACATAAAGGGCTCCATCCTCATTTCTTTGTTTTGTTTCACCCTTTCTCCCCCCTCAGGTTTCCTTCCTCACTCTCCAGCTTTAAAAGAAAGGTGGAAATCCAGAAACTTTATTCACCTTTCCTAAACAAAAGCACTGCTTGTCTCTTTCACCCTAACCTACTTTTTGGAATTCTGCAGTTCTAGTTTCCACAAACTTTTTGACCTCTCAAGAAAGTTCCCGACCTCAGACTGAAGAATACATTTTTATGGCCAGCCCATGGATGTTGATTATAAAAAAGAAACTGAAATGTCAACTATATTTCAATTAAAAAAATAAACTGAGAAATCTTTATAGAACAAAAAAGAAAATCACAACAGAGTATAAGTTATTTCTACAATGTTAGTCTGCACTAAAAATCATCTGTTTCAGTGGCGTGAAACTCTTTGCATCCAAAAAGGAGCAAAAGGCACCGCCGTGCCTATCTGTGCCAAATGTTGGCTCTGTGAGCACCATAAGATGTTTCTTGCCATCAGAGCAATGACTTCAGTTTTTCCATTCCAACGGTGGTGAAAATGAATAAGAAAACTGTATCCTGCCTCTGGAAGCAGGAGACAGGCTCCACACTAATCAAAAAAAGAAGATGCATTATAAAACATTATTTTACTATCCAGGTTCTGAATCATTTCATGGACTGCCACAGGATTAGAATGGGGATACTGTACAAGTCCAAACCTTTGGAGGAAAGTTTTTTTCCTAAATGAGATCCTCTTACTGCTCTCTGATTCACTGTAATCCCAATCTCACAATTTCACCTCTTTCTCTTTTAATCATATTCCCAGATAGCTATTTTAAGGGGGCACGGTGGGGGGTTGCAGATAAAACAGGGGCCAGGACTCATCTGAAAATGCATGAACTGAGAAGTGACAATGAAATACTGGCACTGTAAACGGGTAAAAGGGGAGTAAAGTTTTTAGAAACCTGGTTAGTAGCAATAAAGACTTAAAAGGGCTATGCTCTATTTGCCAAACCAAGGTTGATTTAGCAATGGACTCGTGAACCAGTCCTAATGAGAGGCACTCTGAGCGGAGCACCTGAGTGACTTCCCTGGCTCCAAGAAGGGAGAATGGGTTTCCCTGGGTTGTACCCATTGGTGAAGCCAGGTGAAATCTGCTCTGCAGTGCTATCATTCATGAACATTCATAGACAAAAAATGTTGACAACCAGAGACCATGCTGCTGTGGGATTCTGCTGGATACACTGCAAAGGAAAACCACCAGCAGCTGTCTGAAGCTGGGTTTCTTTTATTAACATTTGGTTAATAGAGCCTTTACCATTAAACAGACCAGATGAAAAACCAGCCTTCATTAGGAAGGCCTTAGTGCAGGCTGGGACAGATAATGTTGTTACCAAGTCAGGAGGTTTTCATTAACTTGCACACTGTTCTGTGCCCATCATGGACTTAGGTGTTCTGGGATAATATAGAGGGAGTTGGAAGCTGGGTCCTGCCTTGGGGGAACATGATCCCTCTTCCTTCTGGGAGAGGGAGGCACACTGACATTCAGGAAACTGAAAGAAACCTATGTGAGGTCAGTGTGGGATTCAAGCTCAATTGCGTGGGACAAGCATGAGTAGGTTCAAAAGGACACAAAAATCCATGTGAGTTGAGTCCCTTGAGAACAAGAGTCCCAACTGGCTCATTTTGGTATCTTCAGCATTGTGAATTTGTCACACAGGGTACGGGTTTAACTGGTAAATTTCAAATAAAGTTCAACTCTATATTTTTATATACCCATAATTTCAATCCTACCCAATTTTGTACCTGCTGTCTTTGCCTACGCCCTTAGAATATACGCATAAATTAAAGCACCTCAAAACACCAATAAAGTTTCTAAATAGTCACACTCTTAACACATGCATGAACACACACACTCACTCACAAGCTCTCACTGATTCTCATTTTTATTCTTGTCTCTTTTGATCTTGTGCTCACTTTTTCTCATTCCAGAATTGTTTCCAGGAGTTGGAGAAAGAGTAGAGTACCACCTAGTTTTTCCAAGCCTTCACCTACCCGTTCACAAAAACAAAAGATGAAGAGTTAGAAAAGTAGAGGAAGAAGACAAGAGCACGATGATGGGGGAGAGAAGAGAAAATCAGAGAAATCAAGTTTCCTATTGTGAGTAGGGAGTAAATTGTAAACAATGATACTTTCACCCTAACAAGGAGAAGGAAGATGGCTCTCAGATTTTATAGCAGGGTGAGCGTCTTGCAAAGACTAACTGCTTTGGGCTTGTTGACTTGTGGAGAAGCAGAAAAAAGGAATACGCTCACATCTCCATTCTGTCATAAATTCCAGTGACTCATAGTTCTTAAATAGTTTAGTTTCTTGTAGATAGACTTAGGTTTTGTATAGGTTTTTTCCATTGAGCCAACTCCTGTATAAAATGAAATGAGTAGTACTTTTTTGGGAAAAGACTTGATTACTTAGTGAATGCAGATGCCTTCTGTGGTGATTAATTTTATGTATCAAGTTAATTGGGCTATGGTGTATTTGGTCAAACATTATTCTGGATGTTTCTGGAAGGGCATTTTGGGATGAGACTTAACATTTAAATTGGTAGATCGACAATCTGTGACAAAAGAGGCAGGAGTATGTAACAAAGGAAAAAGAGTCTCTTCAATAAATGATGCTGGGAAAACTGGACAGCTACATGCAAAGGAATGAAACTGGATCACTTTCTAACACCTTACATATGCATGCAGACACAAACACACACACATACACGCGTTAACTTAACATGGATTAAAGACCTAAATGTGAGACCTACAACCATAAAACCCCTAGAAGAGAACACAGGAAGTAATTTCTTTGACATCAGCTGTAGCAACATTTTTCTAGATATGTCTTTTTTTTTTTTTTAAAGATTTTATTTATTTATTTGACAGAGATAGAGACAGCCAGCGAGAGAGGGAACACAAGCAGGGAGAGTGGGAGAGGAAGAAGCAGGCTCACAGCGGAGGAGCCTGATGTGGCTCGATCCCACAACACCGGGATCACGCCCTGAGCCGAAGGCAGACGCTTAACCGCTGTGCCACCCAGGCGCCCCTCTAGATATGTCTTTTAAGGCAAGGGAAACAAAAGCAAAAATAAACTACTGGGATTATATCAAATAAAAAGCTTTTACACAGCAAAGGAAACCATCAACAAGACAAAAAGGAAACTGTCAACAAGACAAAAAAGGCAACCTACTGAATGAGAGAAGAGGCTTGCTTGCAAATGATATATCCATAAAGGGTTTAATATTCAAAATATATAAAGAACTTATACAACTCAACACCAAAAAACAATCACACTAAAAAATGGACTGCAAATGACATATCGGATAAAGGGTTAGTATTCAAAACCTATAAAGAACTTATACTATATGGTGACTAACATAATAAAATAAAAAAAATATTATTATAATAAAAAAAAGAATTTATCAAGTTAATCCAGTCAAGAAATAACCCAGTTAAGAAATGGGCCAAAGACATGATTAGACAGTTTTCCAAAGAAGACATACAGATAGCTAGCAGACACATGAAAAGATGTTCAGAATCACTCATCATCAGAGCAATACAAAGCAAAATCATGATAAGATCCCACCTCAGACTTACCAGAATGGCTAAAATTAACAAGTCAGGAAATGACAAATGTTGGTGAGGCTGCAGAAATACCATATAATCCAGTAATCTTACTACTGGGTATTTACCCAAAGAAAACAAAAACACTAATTTGAAAGATATCTGCACCCCTATGTTTATTGCAGCATTATTTATAATAGCCAAGATATGGATGCAACCTAAATGCCCACTGATAGATGAATGGATAAAAAAGATGTGTATATATTCCTCAGCCATAAAAAAAAAGAATGAGATCTTGCCATTTACAACAACATGGATGGACTTAAAGGACATTATGCTAAGTGAAATAAGTCAGACTGCAAAAGACAAATTCCATATGATTTCACTCATATGCGGCACCTAAAGAACAAAACAAATGAATAAACAAACAAAGAGCAGAATCAGAATCAGACCTATAAACACAGAGAACAAACTGATGGTTGCCAGAGGGAAGTGCAGTGGGTGGATGGACAAAACAGATGAAGGGAGTGGGAGATGCAGGTTTCCAGTTATGGAACAAATAAGTCACAGAAATAAAAGGCACAGCGTAGAGAATACAGTCTGTGATATTGCAATAGTGCTGTATGGTGACAGATGGTAGCTACACTTGCGGTGAGCATAGTATAACATATGGAGATGCTGAATCACTCTGTTGTACACCTGAAACTTGTGTGAGTACTACTGTGCGTCAACTATACTGAAATAAATTTTTTTTTTAAATGACACTAATGGACAATAAAATTTAAATAGAACACATATAATACTTTTTGTTTGTTTATTTATTTTTGAATATATTCACCTAATATCTGGTTTAATATAAAACAATGATATTTCCCCCCAAAATTTTTTTAAAGATTTTTTATTTTTCAGTAATCTGTACACCCAACGTGGGGCTTGAACTCACAACCCTGAGATCAAGAGTTGCATGTTACGCTCACGTGCCAGCCAGGCGCACCAACCGCCTCAAAATTTAAAAAAACTGATAGACTGAGTAAAGCAGACTGCCCTCTATAATGTGAGTGGTTTCATCCAATCAGTTGAAAGTCTGAAGACAAAAAAAAGTTAACCTCTCCTGAGCAAAAGGGAATTCTCTGGCACACAGACTTTAAGATTCATCTGCAACAGACTCTTCCTGGTTTCTCCAGCAGACTGTCTTTTGGCTTGAACTGTAACTCTTTCCTCAACCTCCAGCCTGCCAGCCTCCTGCATCAGATTTTGCATTTGTCAAGTGTGTGCATGCACACGGTCTTGTTTCTCTGGAGAACCTTGACAAATACAGCAATCTATATGCCGACAAACAAAACTGAGATGCAGCAAATGTGCTCATGCCTTTTTCCAATCAGCACCATAACTGAGGAGTGTGGAAGGTGAGAGTCCAACATCTGAGGTCAATAGCCTCGTTCAGGTGTGAGCTCTGTTCTCTCTTAGCCCTCTGCCCTGGGTAGTTCACCTAAACTTGAGAAACAATTGCCCAGGAGACATGAACAGTGCCAACCCCTAGTATATTAGTTTTCTATGACTGCTATAACAAATTACCACACACTCAGTGCTTAAAACAACATAAATTCATTCTCTTACAGTTCTAGGGGTCAGAAGTCTCAAATCAAGATGTCAGCAGGACTTATGGAGGCTTCAGGGGAGTTTCCTGCTTTTTTCAGCTTCTAGAGGCTGCTTACATTCTTCGGATCATAGTTCCTTCCTTGTATCACTTCAATCTCTTGCTTCCATTGCCACATCCCTGCTACTCTTCTGATCTCCTGCTTCTTATAAGGACCCACACAGTTACATTGGGCCCACCCAAGTAATCCAGGATAATCTCCCCATACAATACCCTTAATTTAATCACACCTGCAAAGTCTCTTTCTCTCTCTCTTTTTTTTTTAAGATTTTATTTATTTATTCGACAGAGATAGAGACAGCCAGCGAGAGAGGGAACACAAGCAGGGGGAGTGGGAGAGGAAGAAGCAGGCTCATAGCGGAGGAGCCTGATGTGGGGCTCGATCCCATAACGCTGGGATCACGCCCTGAGCCGAAGGCAGATGCTTAACCGCTGTGCCACCCAGGCGCCCCTGCAAAGTCTCTTTTGACATCTAAAGTAACATTCACTGGTTCTGGGATTGGGCCGTAGCTATCTTTGGGGTGGGAGGTAAGGCATTATTTGGCCCCACCACATTTGGATACCAGAGGTCACTGGTTACAGATGGAAGGTGAGAAAGGGGAGGGATTCTGGGATTTCAGCATTGGAACTTGAAATTTGGTCTTTTTGAGAAAGTACTCAACTGTGTGGTAAATGCAGAAAGTTGCAACAAAGAAATGCCCTCTTGGCTGCAAAAGAGACAAATATGTGTTGGTATTGTATTTTTCTTTAACAAATGAAAATTCTCCTAGAGACATCACAGAGTAAAGATTCTTTCAACTTAAAAAAGAAATATAAACATGTTTTTTAAAGTATAGTATTCAGATCTATGTACACAAATCTGTGGGGACTCTTCCCCTGGCAGCTTTACCAAGTACTTTGTTCAGTCTCCTTTAAGTTACCTTTGGCAGGAATTCAAACATTTTTTTAAATAAAGACTTTATTTGTCAGAGAGAGAGAGCAAGAGAGAGAGAGGGAGCACCTACGCTACCGGAGGGAGGGGCAGAGGGAGAAGCAGACTCCCCACTGAGCAAAGAACCTGATGTGGAACTCGAACCCTAGACCCTGGGATCATGACCTGAACTGAAGGCAGATACTTAACTGACTGAGCAACCCAGTCATCCCAGGAATTCAAACATTTTAAGATGGACCCTGAAAAGCTCCCTCAACACATGTATTTCAAGTATCATAAATACATGTCATCATTTGCATTCCAGAATATGTCATCCCAATATAAGTTTGAAAATTGTTTTGTGCCCTTAAATGCTGAATACAACTTTTGAGAGAATCAGTAACTTTCAGTGCTTTCCTCTTGGCTACATGAATAACTTCAGGGAACCCTCTGGCCTTTCTTTTTGGTGTATTGCTGTATTGTGGGTGTTCAGGGCACTCCACAATCTTTGCTTGGCATTTTCTTAGCAGAGAAAACTTAGTTTTTAATCCATAGAGAAAAGGGAACACTGAATAAGTCAGTTTTCAAAAATCATCCTGATTGCTCAATTACATGCTTAACAATTGTTAGAAAGTCTAAAACTTTGACCAAGCAATGAAGACTCATGGTCTGAGCCTGATAGAGGTTAAAAGAATTCACCTAATCTTGGGGACCCCAGGCTTACTTACTCTTGTCTAATGATGGCACTCTCCCCTAGGCATTCACCGACCTTTAGGCACAAGGGCTTCAAATAAATACCCGAGACCTGGTTTAGAACTCAAAGATGATTTATCTTCCCCATTCCAAGGACATCTTACTATATATAACGATGCCTTTTCCTCCTCCTCCTCTTCCTCTCTGTCTTCCTCCTCTTCTTCACTCTGAATCTCTCATTATTTATTTATTTGGGATTGTACTTGGTCAGTCAATCCAGTTCCCCTTGATGAAATATCCCAGTCATTTCGAGCCTTGTCAGAAATCTTTGGCTCTGTTACTTCATTGCCCATTTCTGTGTTTTCTATTCTTCTTCTTAAAACTTGACTTTACTGCTGGATGAAGAGCACTTTCCTGTCTTTCAGCATCAAGTGAATTGCCATCATGGAAAAAGAGGCCAACCATGTCACCGCTCCTGTCACTGTGTAGGCAAGACCTAAGAAAAGATTACTGCCTCCACTCCATGTCAAGGTGGAAAGAACAACTGATTTTTCTCCTTTGAACCTTGTTACTGGAAAATCTAAGACAAGAAGACCTGTTAAGGATCTGTTTCAACACTTGTCAGCTCTACCACTGTGTACCCTAAATATATTAGACTAAACCATATAAGATTGTTGTTTGTAGGTTAAAAAAAATGGTTGAATGTTCAACTTCATATTGTCTAATCTTTACCAATGTTGTATCTTGCTGGAATGAAATTAAGTAAAAATAAGCCTTCTGACACAAACAGATCACACTGACTTACAGACAACTAAAAAAATGGACAAATATACTTAATTTTTTTGGCAGACCCAAGGAAATGAAAAGAATACAGATGTGCTCTACAGCAAACCTAAAATTTTGTTTGTGAATCAGGAGACCCAGGGTAGGCTAAAGTCTTTCATAGACTAAGGTTTGAATTTGTACCTTAGAGAAAATTCTTTAAGACGAATGAAGAAGAAAAAAATAATGAGATATATGGCAAAACATTTTTGGTGGGAAAGCTAAAGGTGGTGCATTCGTTTGGGTTTTGAAAAGGCAAACATCCCTCACTGCTGGGGAGAGAGAGTATGTTTGAAGTGGGTTTGCTATCATTAGCATTTTAATGATGTCATTTTGATTGTGCATGTGGCCTGAGGTTTTTAAACATCTGGTGCTTTTGTAAACCAAACTAACAAACAAATAAAGGCTTCTCATAGCAACGGCACAGGACAGCGGCATTTCCCAGCAAAGCTCTTAAAAGGCCTCGAATCACTTGGCAACATGAGATTTAAAGGCACAGAGAAACTGGTTAGGAATCAAGTTTTCTCTTTTCCATCAAAATTCCTCACTGTCACCAGGTCCCTGCATGCCACCTTGACCCAGCTGCCTGTTTTCTCTTTCCTCAGCTCCATTAAGAAGGTCTTTTCCTCATACACAGAACATCTTTTTCCCCTTAGGAGTGGTAGGTGTTTGCTGCAGCTCAGATTTAGTCTTTCTGCTTGCGTGGCAGCCAGGCCATGAAGCAGGCTGGGTACTACTCACACCAGGGCTTAGCTCCAGTAGTGCAAGTGTTGGACGGAAGCTAAGGATCTAGGTTCTGCCTGCAAAATTAGACCTGAGAGTCACCAGCATTAAAATATGACTGAATGAAGTCACCCAAGCAGAGCTTGACTCCAGAGGAGAAACAGAGTGTCTCCTTTGTTTGGAACATGGACTCTCTTATGCTTCCCTCAACTCAAACTCCCTGTCATGCATTGTGAAGACAGTAGTATTTGATAGGTTTTTTTCTTCCTGTTTTGTGATTGCAACTCTAACTGCTCTACTGATAAGGGATTCATAGACGAAGCTGGAATCAGAAGGCCTAATTTGCACGGAGCACTGGGTGTTATACGCAAGTAATGAATCATGGAACACTACATCAAAAACTAAGGATGTACTGTATGGTGACTAACATAATAAAAAATTATTATTAAAAAAAAGAAAGAAAAGAAGGTTTAATTTGGGAGACCACTGTCAAGCAACTTTCAATCTCTAATTTTTTGGGGGGCTTGCTGAAATCCTATTAAAAAGGTAATATTCTATGGTTTACTCTTTGATCTGTATGTATGATGCTGCATAAGAAAAACAAGTCTGTGACTTTCATTTTTTATTTAGGGAGAAATGAAAATGAATGGACTGAAGGCAAACCATACTCCTGATCAGTGAACAAAAAGGTGGCAACAAGCTGAGAAATAGAGATGGTGTCACATCAATAGGGGCATCTCTGACTGAGGAATGTTCCCCTCCCCTGTCAGAATGGAGATGTCCACACTCTGGGATAGAAAAGAAAAGATGGAGCAAGGAACTGGAGCACATACAGTCATTCACTTATTCCAAAGTATTTCTCATTCAAGCTCCCTGAGACATAAAGGAACTAAGGAGGTAGACAGTTTTGTGGTAAGATCCTCTGGCCTGCTGGGGGTCCCATGAACAGCTCCTAGTCAGTAGCCCTGAGACTGTGTATAAATATATAATTTTTTAAAGATAGTGTTTGGTGTTATTTTGAAGTTAAATCTTTCTGTTTTTAAGTCAAGAGTTACATTTCTGTTTTTGAATTAAGTGAAAAAATTCAGAATCTCACATTAAAACATGTGACTTCTGACTTGGACCCTATGTCCATAACTAAGGCACTGACTCCTACTAGTTGACTTGTTATCAAAGAGATGGAAGAACACAGTGTTTCAGAGCAGAGCTTATAACGTGCCTCACGTGGGATGGATGGAGTGCACCTGTGTCTTGAGTCCAGGGCTCCCTTGGTCTATACTTTTGTTTAGAATAAAAGGTTCTACAGTGTCTCTCAGTTTTCATTATTTTTAGCACATATTCTAAATTTACTACTTACCAAATCACTCTCTCTTATATCCCTGGTCCTCCACCTCATCGCATCCCACATAATAGCCTTCCTCTTTCTGTTATACGTTTCTAGGCCTACTGGTATTTCATCTTTCTTGGGGGATAGAAATAGTCCTCCCTTATTTATCCATCCCTACTTACCTGACACTATTAACTGTTATTCCCCCCCAAATAAAAGAAAGAAAGAAAGAAAGAAAAGCACTCATTTGATTATATAAAGCGGAGACAAATAGCTCTATGGTAACAAGTGACAGTATTACCTGTAAGAGAACTATATATTTCTTCTTTATATATACAGATTAGATTATAGAATAGAAGAGTACAAAATGAAATAATTCAACAACTAGTAGCCGGATGGATGCTGATTTTCCTTCACCCTCAGGAAGAAGAGTGGTATAAAAGGATACTATAGGTAATGTTGAAACTATAGTTACCAGCAGGCAAGCCTTCAATAAAGTACTGTATTCGATTGAGTCGACGGTAGAGTTTTTTGAAAGTGGGAAAGGCAGCTGTCCGCATCCACACAATGAAGTCATCATTGAGGAAGCCATTGTTTCCTGGATCCTCTTCATCCAGTTCATAGACAGGCTTAGCCCAGGATGGGGGCTTTGTGGTCCCTGTGGGAGGACAATCATTGACATCTATACCCTTCAGTTTTCCTTAGAATAGAGAGAATGAAATAACTTTTGCATTCTTGAGTAAAGAGAAATAAAAATTAAGACTTTTAAAAAAGTGTGTGTGTATAAGCTACCTAAGTATGCAATCATTAAAAATAATGGATTATAAAAATTCTAAGGAAATGTGCAGGAAATAATGATGATTTGTCATAGGGTTAAAAAAGAACAGAATATCAAATTATATGTATATTATGTGTTCAATTATATTAAATGCATAAAAAGCACTGAAAAAATAGAGCAAAAGGATAATAGTGGTTGTATTCAGGGATAGCATTATAGGGACTGTCTTCATTTCTTTAGCTTCACTAGTAATTTAAAGACAGGAAATTAAAACAAGATATGATCATTTCACCTAAAGCTTGGGTAACAGGTAAAGAAAAGAGTGAAACAATTGATGATGCAGTGGAAACAGGAACTCTTGTACAGAGCAGATAGATGTGTGGATTAATAACATCACTGGCAATCTAGGAACATGCATCAAGAGCTTTAATATATTTTACATATATTTTGGCCTAGAAATTCCACTTCCAGAAATTTATTCTAAGGAAATAATCATGTATGTGTCTGATGACTGTGTTAAATAAATATTCTCTGCAACAATGTGCCTAAGAGCTCAAAATTGGAAGAAAGGAGGAAGAATTGGTAAAGGGGAGAGGCAGAGAGCAAAGGTGTTAGAAGCCTGTTCTAAAGCCAGGAGGCCTAGTAGGTTTTGGTGTCGTAGGAACGTTGGAAGCAAGGGGGGAGGGCCAGTGCCAGGAAATGAGTCTGTTGAATTTACTCTCATTCTCATACTTCCCACTTTAGCACGGTGGGCTTGTCTGTCTTTTCCACTATACAAGAGACTCTTCAATACAGTGTCTTTTTTTCACTGGCATTTAGTCTAGTGCCTGGCACATAGCAGGCATTCAAATAAATGCTTGCTAAAGGAATGAGTGATTCCAATGAAAGGTGACAGAAGATAATAAAATCCATACTGAATTTTAAAGAACTAGTCAATAAGAGAAAATTGTTTAATGAACTTTTTCATTCTAGACAATTGGTTCTAGTATTTGTAGAATCCAAATGCAAAAGAGGAAACCACTCTTTCTCAACTCAATTGACTAAACTATTTTCTTTTAAAAGAAACCTGTCCTGTTTTCTAAGCATGGTACTTGTAAAAGCAAGTGCTAAGTTTGGTTGGATTAATCTGTTGAAGTATGTTTGTACACTTAAACTTCCTTTGGAAAAAAATCCTTTGCTGAAGAAACTTCCTCAGCAAATATCATGGAGCTCACCTATTTTGGCTCTTTCCAAAATTTCAATCACTGTTGCTAGAAGAATTTTAATGAAAATTGGAATTGCCTTTGGTACCTCCACTGTGGACCTCACCCTCTCATGAGCTCATGCCCCAGGACAACATGTCCTATAGGACACTGACATCCTAATCACCCAGGGAGCTTGTTAAAAATGTAAGTTTAAGCATGCCTTTCCCTACCAACCCCTGATCCCACTTCATGCCATTTCCAGAGAGTATGCAAAGTGTTATCTAATAGGCACCATCTTTCTTCATTTTCCAAGTTGGGTCATTTGTATTTATCCATTCATTCAACAATAAGCATTTCATGATTGCTCACTATGTATCAAGCACTGGGGATACAAAACTTCCTACTTTCCTTGAGGAATTCACAGACTGAAGTGGGGATGACAAGTATTCAAATAGATAATTATAGGATAATGTGGTAGCTCTTACAGTAAAGGTAAGAACAAAGTGTAGCAGGAGATAAGAGAACACCAAGGACCCTTTGTGTTGTAGGTCTGAGGTTATGTGGCAAGACAAAACAATAGAATGTTGCCAACTTCCTTTCAAAAAGTAGGGATTCAAACATAGGTACAGTGACCATATATGCCAGTTTGTCTGAGATAGTCCCAGCTTATGTCTGTTGTCTGTTATCCCATCTGACTTAGCATTTATCCCAAACAAATAATGTATGTATAATTTCATCCTTCCACCTTCCAGCCATGGTCTTAGCTAGTAGTGTGTGAAATACCCATGTGCAGTGAATGGAATGCTTACTTTAACATGTGATTAATGAAGGATAACCAGAGATCCTTTCAATTAAAACATAACATTCCTGTGACCCCTACCAGCTGTTTGACACTCCAACCAGTTAGGTCATGGCCTCTATGTTGGCCTGTGAGATGCACGAAGCTGCCAGCCTACAAGTCAGTGGGATCAGTGGGAAACGAGGGAAATTATAGGTTATGTTACACATACATGACACAGTGTGGGAAACAGATGCGGAACGGTCTTGCTGAGCATAGGTTTGAAGTCTGTTTCAACTGTGGTTTTACTATTTATTATATGGTACAAATATATAACTGTTTTATTGTTTGATATCAGTTTTTATTTGTTAGTAAGTCTTTTAGCTGTAAAGAGCTAAAAAATAGAACATGTATGTTTAATGTAAAATTAAGTACATTTTCTTGAGAGAGTTGATGAATGTGAAACTTGTAGTGTTGGCTGACATTTACTGCACAAGGGAACCATTGTGATGTGAAAGACCCAGGGAAAATTAAAAGACATAAATCTGCTGAAGAACATCAGAATCTACTTCAGAAGTTTGTGGCTATTTTTAAGAGTACATCCAAAGTCAATGCTTCACCTCAGGTAGCTACAGAAGGTCCATTTATATGTCATTATGTGAGCATGACTTTTCATTTAGATCAAGTAAGCTTCCTTCTAGTTTCGATTTTTTATTAGATTTTTTTTTTTTTGTAAACAAAGGAAAGCTTTAATGTGTCACCTCCATTAGTACAAAAAGAACTTTGTATACAGTTAAATGAGGCCAGTTTCACATCAGTGTCTTCAAATGCTTCAAAATAGAAAATCAGTTAATTATAATAATGGTTGGAATTTTGGTTTGACTTTTCATGGAATCAAAGCAAAGTTTTCTGATGTTCAATCTTGAAAGATAAAAACTCTAACATTATAATAAATATTACTATAAATTCAGCTAAAAAAATCTAAAATCAAGTTAAGTTTTTTGGTTTTGTAGTGATAATATAAATACAAATTTGGTGGAACACATCAGAATAAAGATAATGTTCTTGATAAATCAAGAAATGTACAGATCAACGTACTTCAAATTGGCTGTGGTACCTACATAATTTGTAATTACAACCAAACAAGCTACAATTTTTTACTAATCAAAGGAAGAGCTGTAGTTATGCAAATTAAAATATTTTTGTATATTCACAGTTAGAGAAACTGAACTGTAAACTTTTACAATAATATGGCTGATAAATAAAAGAAATACTTTAGGATGGTAGTATATGTGGTCTGTCTTTGCTATGCATCATCAACCAGAATTTTAGAAATGTTTCAGCCTGTGAAGAACTATGATGATCCCAATGATCCAAACATTTTGGTGAACGAGTCTCTAACTTTTGGCTGAATTTTAGTCAAAATAGTTTAAAAATTTTAAACAAAGTATCCAAAATATGGAATGCTGAAAAACTTTTGTTTTTGATTTAGTGAGTTGTAATTATTGAAAGCCAATCTTGCAAACAAGAAGATATTAAAATTTACCCCTGTGAAAACACGGGAATAACTGAATATATTATATGATGAGAGTTCAAAATGTGGGCGAATTTAATTTTTAAATTTTACAATTGTACTTTAGAATATTTCAATTTAGGTAAAAACTCTTTTGATGGAGCTCCTGTTTTTTTTTTTTTTTTAAAGATTTTATTATTTATTCGACAGAGACAGAGACAGCCAGCGAGAGAGGGGAACACAAGCAGGGGGAGTGGGAGAGGAAGAAGCAGGCTCACAGCAGAGGAGCCTGACGTGGGGCTCGATCCCATAACGCCGGGATCACGCCCTGAGCCGAAGGCAGACGCTTAACCGCTGTGCCACCCAGGCGCCCCTCCTGTTTTTTTTTTTTTTAATATTTTATTTATTTATTTGACAGAGATAGAGACAGCCAGCGAGAGAGGGAACACAAGCAGGGGGAGTGGGAGAGGAAGAAGCAGGCTCCTAGCAGAGAAGCCTGATGTGGGGCTCGATCCCACAACGCCGGGATCACGCCCTGAGCCGAAGGCAGATGCTTAACCGCTGTGCCACCCAGGTGCCCCGGAGCTCCTGTTTTTAGCTGAATAAAATCTTTTCTCTAGGGTGCCTGGGTGGCTCAGTTGGTGCTTGCCTTCGGCTCAGGTCATGATCCCAGGGTCCTGGGATTGAGTCCCACATCAGGCTCCCTGCTCAGTGGGAGTCTGCTTCTCTCTCTCCCTCTGCCCCTCACCCCTGCTCATGCTCTCTCTCCTTCTCTCTCTCCGTCTCTCTCAAATAAATAAAATCTTAAAAATTTTTTTTCTCTACCAAAATTAAATGATATCAAGAAGGTTTAAGATTTTGTAGCACCTAAATTTAGGAATACACTTAGAAGGAACAGAGATAGAAAAAAATGTGAAGTAAAAAGACAGTGTTTATGAAAATATTTAGGTTATAATACTAGCATATTTCAATACAAAAAATTGAAAATGAAAATATCCTCCATTTAGTAAAATTGGCTATGAGCATAATAGGTACCTCAGCACCTATAGATATCTTCTCAATTAAAAAAAATATTAGGGGGGCACCTTGGTGGCACAGCGGTTAAGCGTCTGCTTTCGGCTTAGGGCATGATCCCAGAGTTATGGGATCGAGCCCCACATGAGGTTTCTCCACTATGAGCCTGCTTCTTACTCTCCCACTCCCCCTGCTTGTGTTCCCTCTCTCACTGGCTGTCTCTATCTCTGTCGAATAAATAAATAAAATGTTTTAAAAAAATAAATAAATAAATATTAGGGTTAAAAGAGAAGAATCAATTAAAGGTGCCAACAGCATCAAACTGATTAACCATAAAGTTCAACTTCAAAAAAGACTGCAGATAATTTTGTGAAAAAATTAAAAATAATAGTTTAATAAAATATTTTAAAAATAACAAAAAGAACAAATTCATTAGAAAAATACAGGGGCATGTAATGAAGACAGATAAGGCCAAGAAACTTATTAAAATATGTGACTATATATAGCTAGAATAATTATTCTGCTTATGTTATCTTTTAATTTTTAAATAATAAAGTAGTTTTTTTAGTTGGTTTAATATACACAGATATGTTATTTTAATTTTTGAGAGAATTGCCTTTTAAAATAGTTTGTAATGGAATTATTTTATAGGTCCACCAATATAGTAATGTCAATTTATTGATCAATAAATACAAATTTCAAATAAATATATAACTTCAGTTATTCTAATGCCCCCTTTCACTCTCAAAAGTGTACCAGCTTGGACAATAAATTACACGGTCATCCAAATTATAAATGAAGAAACAACTTTCTTAAAACATTGCCTTCTTCCTAATGTAAACTGAAAGGAACCAGGGCACCAATCGTTTCATGTTTCTGATAGGTATGTGATGAGGATGTCCACAGGTGGGGAAAGTCAGAGCAATAGGGAGGTCAGCAAATAAGTAAAGAAGGAGGTATCATAAACATTTCCTCACACATAAAAAAGTTTCTATAAAAAGGTAAGAATATTTAGCTAATATATGGGTCTTACCTGCAAATGCGCTAGAAAGATTAATGGAACTTGGATTCTGAAACTTGACATACTTATCTGTCCACCATGTAATTCCACTTCTTAGCATTGGGACTTTGATAGGTATAGATGAATTAAGTTTGTATGAGAGAATAATGGTATCTGCAAGGAAATTAAAAATTGTGCTAGAGACGCAAGCAAGCATTTTTGCCCCACTTCAAAGCACAAAACCAGACACAGTTGAAAAATAAACTAGGGTTTTAGCAGACTCTCAACATGCCTATATGTAATAGATGTTGGAATTAGAAAACTATTCTTTTTCTTGCCAAGGCCCCAATTATTGGAAAATACTCTCAAGCTCCATTTAGCTCACGTTCCCTAACTACTTCAAATCTCTGGTAAGGGAGAAGTTATTTGCAAATGAAATACTGTAAGTTAGTGGATAACGTAAACACAATTTTTTTTTTTTGAACTGCTACTCAGTTGCAGAGGTGATCTTCTGGACATTTAGGTTATTACACGCTTATGAAAAGGCACACCATGGAGAGAGGAAAAGTCACCTACCATTGAAAATGCTGTTGGCAATAGCACCACAAGGAGCAATGGGAGTCCCATCGTGGGACTTGCTAAATGGAGCACAGTTTCCAACATCCTGGATGCAAGATGATACAGTAAAAAGAAATGCTTTGGTAAACTCTCCGAATGTTAAAAGTGACAACACTGGCAATGTAAATCAACCCACACTAATTTATTGACACATAACAAGATTATGGACTGCTACCTGTTTTTCCCAGACTTCCGGCTTAGACTAGGAAATTTTTGTGTTTTGGAGATTGCGTGTGTGTGTGTGTGTAGTTTTTTTCCTTATTAACAATATATAACATACTAAATATGTCTGCAGGAAGGAACTTAATTTGTGGGCTCTGCTAAATATCACACTAAACCTACACCAGAAAACATTCAACCTTCTTTTTTTTTGGAGTGTAACTCATATTTTGAAAATGATACAAATGGTAGTGAGTCTATATACTAGATGACTTATCATAGGGAATCCAACCACCTAACTACCAGAATATATTTTTAAGAGTGTTTGTTAAAAAATCATTTGATTATCACTTTCATATAACAATCTCACTATGGAAAAGTTTTCCTTCTAGTTTTTTTTTTTTTTTTTTTTTTTTTTTTTTTTTTGTTAGTTTGGTCAGTATCATTTATCAAGAGTAAAATTTCATAATCCTAGGAGTGAAAGGGTGTTTAATTAAACCAAAGGCTTTTAATCAATCAAGTAGAGCTCAATTTCCTTATACTTGGCTGGAGTGAAGTCCTGAATTATAGGAAGGACAATGGTAGATATACAGGGAACTGGACTGAGACCAACCACTCAAGGTTACTATCAAAATGGTTGATGCATGAAAGGATAACCATTGAATTGGACAAGATTCATATTACTGTTCTGAAGATGGAAACCACTCCTCTCAATAGCAGATACATTGAATACCCAGCCCCTTCATTTTACGCAAGAATGAAATGAGCATTCCTGTCCTATAAAACTTTGGGTTTTTAGTTTATTTTCCCATAACCTCTTTTAGACTTAAAGATCTACTTGGTTAAAAAAAAAAAAGGCGGAGGAGTAGGGGACCCCTTTTTCAGCCGGTCCCCTGAGTTGAGCTGGATAGGTACCAGACCAGCAGGAATATCCACGGAATCAGCCTGAGACGCAGGAAGATACATCTGGATCTCTACAAATGAACATCTCCAGCGCTGAGTATCGAGGTACGAAGCGGGGAGCCGTGAAACCGCGCACAGATATCGGAAGCTAAACAGAAGGGGGAGGGAGCCGCCGTGTCAGGGCGCCGGGAAGCGGTAGCCACCTGCAAGGGGGAGTGGACAGACCGCGGACCCGCACGCTTGAGACAGCAGGCTGAGAAGGGAGCTCCGGGAGCGTACGCGAGAAGGCTGGCGGTTGGCGGGCCACCTGCACGGGGGAGCAGGCAGACTCGCGGACGGCACCCGCGAGACAACAGACTTAGAACGCGAACTCCAGGAGCGCGCGCAGGGCGGCTGGCGGGCCACCTGCACCGGGGAGCGGGCGGACCGCGGACCCGCACTCTGGAAACGGCAGACTGAGTCCGTGAGCCGGGAGCGTGCACCACCAAGCATCTCACGGAGCTCCGGAGCTCCGGTGTGCTCACTGGATCGAGGCTGAGACCGGGAGCTCCGGGAGCGTCCGCGGGGCGGCTGGCGGCTGGAGGGCCACCTGCACGGGGGAGCAGGCGGACTCGCGGTCAGCACCCGTGAGACACCAGACTGAGACGGGGAGCTCCGGGAGCCCGCGCGGGGCGGCTGGCGGCGGGCGGGGTTGGAAACACAAAGGACAGAGACGTGCCGGCCCTGGAAGTGAGGGCTGGGACGCCGGGTGTGGGGCGCACAGCCCGGGATGCTGCAGGGTTGAGCAGCACCAACAGAAACAGAGTTAAAGTGGCCAGAACATCAGTGGAGAACGATCCGCGATCCCTCTGTTCTGAGACAGAGGCTGAATTTCAGCCGCTGCTGCTCTCTCAGAAGAGGCATAGCAAACCGCCAGGGAAAGCCGCCAGAGAACAAAAGCCCGGAAATACCGGCTCACAGGGTGCCCATCCCCATCCCCCCTCGCAAGGGACACAGAGACTCTACCCAAACAGGGTTTTCTGAGTACCTGCAGGCAGGCCCCTCCCCCAGAAGGCAGGCTGAAAAATCAAGAAGCCCACAACCCGGAGCGCCTGAGTGGCGCAGTCACCAAGCACCTGTCTTCGGATTAGGGTGTGATCACAACGCTCCGTAAGGAGTCCTTCATCGGGCTTCTCCACCGGGAACCTGCTTCTTCCTCTCCCACTCCTCTGCTTGGGTTCCCTTTCTTGCTGACTGTCTCTCTCTCTCTCAAATAAATAAATAAACTCTTTAAGGAAGAAGCCCACATCCCTAAGATCTCTATAAAACAAGGGCGCACGGCCTGGGTCCCAGTCAACACTTGGGCTCTGGACAACCCTGCAATCTCTCTTCATCAGAATGACGAGAAGGAGAAGTCCCCCCCAGCAAAGAAAAGATAATGAGTCTGTGGCCTCTGCCACAGAATTGGCCTCGGCCACAGAATTAATACATATGGATGTATCCCAATTATCAGAAATGGAATTCAGAGCAACAATGGTCAAGATGATGAGTAAACTTGAAAAAAGCATCAGAGAAAGCGTTGCTGAGAATATAGAATCCCTAAGGGCAGAAATGAGAGCGAATCTGACAGAAATTAAAAAT